>NC_056751.1:318367686-318520595 GCF_019279795.1 Protopterus annectens
CCTGGATCAATAAGCTACCGGCAGATTAATGTCAAGTTGTCCTGTCTGGATTATGTGGAATAGCTCTGTTGAGCAAAAGCTGGATGTAAAACCAATCAACTTACCAAACATGAACTCAGGATCGCTACAATGAATATATCTATTCACTGACAGGATGCAGATTTGAAGTGGATGACATGATAAGGACGACACTGGACAACCTGTGTATCCAAGACACAAGTTGGAAAGGCAGTGCAGCAAAGTCACTTGGCTTGGGATCCAGAGTTTACTCCTGACAGAGAGGACAGACTAGAAATGGTGTCAAAATTCTGGTGAAGGATAGTTTTCTGAAAATAGTGGGATGTCATTAAAATTAGTGGTATACTCAAAGCAATCAAACTCCGGAATAAATATAGGATGGTATTCATAATCTCAGCCTATGCCCCACAGTAGACTTATGATGGAGAGGAAAAGAGGGGATTCAGGCAGCAGTTGCAGGCCTGCTAAATAAAGCAGGTCAACATGAGTTGGTGTTGCTAACAGGGGACCTGAATCCTCACACTGGGCCAGACAGAACACGGCACAATAACTGCCTGGATCCAAATGGGTGAAGCAACTGGAATAAAGAAGAAAACACCAGTCTATATTTCTATTGTGGGTGCCAATACATAGTTCAATAAGAAAAACAGTTAAAAAGATCACATACAAGACTAGCCAACATGCATCTCAGGTAGACCTCCTCCTAGTAAAGACAGGGCACTGTGGTAAAATAAAAGATTGTAAAGTTATCCCCAGTTAAAAGTCAGCCCACAGCATAAACCACTGGCATACACAATCAGCTGCAAGAAGTGGTCATAGAAGGATTCAAGGTCAAAAGAAACTAAGCTTAAGACCTGGAAGTTGACTGGAGTTGAAGCACAACAGTTCAATGAAATACTCAGGGCTGTAGCACCTCAGGAAGATGATGAAATTGATGGAATTGAAGAAGAATAACAACATCCCAAAACAGTATATGTGACAAATAAAAAACAGATATGCAAGCTGTCAGGTATTGAAATAATGTGCATAAGGAAAGCTGGTGGTGGAATGCACAAGTCCGATAAATTAGCAAAAAAAGGATAAGTGTAGGAAAAAGTAGTAGATAGAAAAGATGGGCCACGCTAAAAAGGAAAACTACTTGGCTAAGAGAAGTTATAATAGCAAAGATCAAGACATCAGAGGCACTCTACCAGCTCCTTGAATGTGTGACCCATTAGATGACACAAAGAAGCTCTATCAAATTTCAAGATAAAGACAGAAGGATTAAGAAGATACTCATCTGACACAATTCACAAAGGATGCCAGCAACAAACTGCTCACCGGTGCACAGGACATCAAAAGCAGATGGCAGGAATACTTCCAGGAGCTTCTGAATAAAGAAGATTCCACACAAGCTGTATTGACCCATATACACCTTACAATGAAAGGGGAAGAAAAGGTCATCCTAGAGGAAGTAAGAACAGCACTGCGGAAAATGAAGTCAGGGAAAGCAGCAAGTTTAGATGAGGTCATAGCAGACATGATCACGATGTTGGTTGAGTTATGGGAGTAATGGCTCCTGCAGGTACTCATAGAAAAGGCAAATCCCAAATGACTGCAGAATAAGCATTCTAATGCCCATGTACAAGAACAAAGAAAATATTCTATGAGCAATATAGAGGTATCCGTCTCCTGTCACACTGCAGAAAAGTGTTATAAAGGGTTGTGACACCAAGGAAATACTGCCAGTCCAGCTATCTAGAATTTTGTAAATAATCATTTGTGAATAGTAATAGGTTCATAGGAGTGTACTAGGCTAATGGCCCTGGAGCCTTTACAAGCCCAGCCCATAGGATTACCCTGGCATCGTGTCAACTAACCTTAGTTCCCAGTGCCTCAATCAAGTAGAGCCACTGCAGTGATCCCTGGGGTGAATTTTCTATTTCTCATCCACTCATCAAGATTTCTCTTGAAGAGGGCCAGTGAGGTGGTCTGGTTAACAGTATGGGGAGTCTATTCCATAGCATGGCCAGTCTCTGGGTTATGAACCTGTCCCTCCAACACGTTCTTTTGATTATGGTAATGGGGTTGAGGTCTCTGGAGTGAGTGGTGCGGTGGGATTGGGATTTCTTTAGATATAGCATTTCTAACAGAGCTGGGTCAGACATGGCTTTGTAAGTCAAGCAGAGATCTCCTCTAAGTAGGTGATATGAGACAGAAAATAGTTGGAGTTTTTTGTGTTGGTCCATATAGGACAAGTGTTTAAGGCCTAGAATCCTCTTTGTGAGGTACTTTCGCGGCCTCTCCAGTTGTTGCAAATGGGGCATTGTACTCGACTGGCCTAATGAGGGAAGAGTAGAGGGAGACAATGACCTCTTTCTTCCCGGATGCAAAACCCTTAGTAAATGACATGTTCCACATAGAAGGACTTTCTGACCACAGTGGCAATGTGGTGGTCGAAAAAGAGGTTGTTGTCAACCTGTGTTCCCAGATCTCTTAAAACGTCTTCTGTGTTCAGTGGACTACCATCAATGTGGTAATTCATGGGAACTGTTTTTTTCCCAAAGCGGATGACGACATATTTTTTGGCATTGAGCTTAAGGCCATGGTTCTGACACCAGTCGTTGGTCTCTGTGAGGCCTTTCTGTAGGATATCAACATCACTTGGGGAGTTAATAATAGCTCCCAACTTGCAATCATCTGCAAACGTTGTCAGCCAAACTCCTTTCGTGTTGGCCTGGACTTCAGAGAAGTATATACCTAAAAGGAGAGGACCCAGGACTGAACCCTGTGGGACTCCACTTGTGACTAGTTGGCAGTCTGACTTGGAGTCAGTTACTTTCACACTTTGGGTTCTATCTGTGAGCCAGTTTGCAACTCACCTAGTGATATAGGGGTTGATGCCTAGCTTACTCAGTTTTTCTATGATTCCTGAGTGGGGACTGGTATTCAAAGGCCTTGGCCAGATCAAGGTAGCCTGTGTGAACCACCTTACCTTCATCCACAGCTCTGGTGACTGACTCAAAGAAGTTGACCAAGTTAAGCAGGCATGATCTACCCTTCACAAAACCAAACTGTGTGGAATCCAGAGTTTGGAGATTCCCTATATTCTTGTTTATTAGGTCCATGATGATGCATTCCATAGCTTTGCATATCAAACTCATCAGGCTAATGGAGCGATAGTTCCCAGGGTCTGTAGTCACTCCTCCTTTGTGGAGAGGGATGACTGTAGCAGTGCACCATTCGGTAGGGACAAAGCCTGAGATGAGGCTGTGATTGAACAGGGCACATAGGTGAGGTGCCAGTTCACTCTGTAGTCATGTAGAACACAGCCAGAGATATTGTCAGGTCCCACAGAAGCTGTATTCTTGACCTTGTACAGTGCTGTTTTAACCTGTGCAGCAGTAATGCTGGGTGCCTGGCAATCTACTGTTAATGTGATAGGTCCTCTGGAAGGGGAGAAAGGGGTAAAGTTGGCACTGAATCTGTTGGCCAGTATATTGGCAGTATCTGTTGGCTCGATATAGGAGGTACCATTGTGCAGTAGCTCAGGGCAAATCTGGGTATTGCCATGGAGATTCTTTACATAACTATAGAAGGCCTTGTGGTTGTCTTTACTATCTGCTGCAATTCTGTTTTCATAGCTAGATTTAGACAATTTGATGAGGAATGAATCTCAACTTTTTGTTGAGGCTGATAAGGGAGTTTTTCAAGTCTTGGGACTTCACCTTATTCCGCATCAGTTTCCTCCTTCTGTTGTAGAGTTTGTTTATGGCAGGGGGCCACCAGATTGGCTTCCTATTTTTGGAGGAGAACATCTTAGTTTTACTGGGTATGGTGAGATCCATGCATTTGTGTACGTGTCCGTACAGTGCATTGGTGTATGATTCGGTGGTCATGCAAATATTTTCCATTTGCATGGGTGCCATGAAGTTAGTCACATCTGTTTTTAGGAGCCCAAAGTTAGCGTTGGAGAAGTTTGTCATGGTGGTTACCTTTGTGGGGGGGTGGGGTTCCAAGGCTTTAAGAATGAGCTGGTCCAGGGCATTGGAGTTAATGAATTCCAGGAAACGTTAGGCAAGTGTATTGGTACATGAGTAGTTTTCCCAGTTAATGGAGGGGTAACTGAAGTTGCCCAGTATGAGAATGTTAGGTTGGACCCTAATATTCTCCAGGGTGCTTAGGAACGTGGAGTGTGAGTCTTGGGACATGGTTGGGGACCTATAGGAAGCTACTAGCTGAATCGCTGTCTTACCCAATGTTAGCTGCACCTGAAGTATCTCTGATGCATTATGTTGGGCTATCAGTCTGCAGGTGTGCGCATCATTTATGAATATGGAAACACCACCACCTTTAGAGCTTCGGTCCAAGTTCTGGGGCTGAAAGGTGTGGAATGAGCCTGGTAGTGCAGGGGTGCTTTCTGCTGCCTTGAACCAGCTCTCTGTTACAGCACAAATGTTGATTTTTTCCATTTTAAGGAGTGCTTCAAGTGAGTGCATTTTGAAATTTAGACTTCTAGCGTTGAGAGCAGCATGACCCTCAGATTGCATTTGCTTGTAGCTGTTTTGGTGGTAATTTGGTCTTTTGAACACCACCTAAAAAATGCACTATAGGGGTGGCAAGAGCCTTGGCCGGTATCCGAAAGCCCAGGGATGACAGATGCAGGCCATCTCTGACAAAGCATCGAGGTCTGCCAATCAAGTCATCCCAGGTAGACAGATACTGAATCCCCTTAGAATGACACTAGAAACTTAACCAATTGTTGAAATAAATAATTTTCTGCTTGTACTGTGGTATCATTCTGTGTGATGGTAGGATGCTGCTCAGGGCTATGGTCATACCCGTTTGGGCTACATAATCTGAGAGCTCCTTGATGTCTCTTTTTATATAGTCCAGGGAAGTATGGCTCAGGTCATTCACACCCACATGTACAATGACAGAGTCATATTTGTACCTGTTGTTGAGGGACCTCAGTGCATGTGCTATGTGGCACATCCTGGCACCTAACAGGCAGCTGACTGTTACTTTCTCCTTATTCAACCTAGTGAGTTGGACATCAGTGTGCCTCACTATCAAGTCACCTATGACTAGTGTGTCGGGCATGCTGTTTTGCCTTAGGGGCTTTGGCTGAGTGGCACACTGTTTAGGAGAGTTATGTGTCTCGTGATTAGTGTTGTGTTGTGATGGTTGAGTGCATTTCTGCCTTGGAGGTCTCTGCTGTTTGGACAGATTTTTACTGAGGGCCACTGCAAAGGTAGGTGTGTGGTCTGTGTTTTTATGTGAAGGCAGTGCTGGTGTGCGTTCTGGAGAGCTATGTGTTCCATGTGGTGTGGTGCAAGTGTTGACCTTTTCCTCTTGACCAGTTATTCTGGTCTTGGCTGGAGTGAGTGGCTTTCACTTCAGATATATAAGTGCATCTCTCGCAAGTCTGAGTGTTGGGAGGTAAGAGGAGAGGGTTGCCTGTGTACATGAGAGAACTAGCAGATCTAAGAGAAAAGTTGAAGAGCAGATTTTGGCATGACTCAGAAGCTTACAAATAGTCCTGGATACAGCAAATCTGAATATGGACTATATTTGTTACAGGAAAGGAGGAAAACAAGCACAAACACGGGCTTTTAAACCAGAAAGTTGAAATAGATGGAAAGACTGCCCAAACGACCAATAAACTACAATTTTTGGGCCAGAAACCACTCCTCTTGTGGTAGATAGGCTACCTAGTGCTTACCACTCCCACTGATAAGCTAGAAGGCTTCCATATGACACAGAAAGGCTTGGGGGGCTCAGAAGATTACAAACAGTCCTGGATACAGCAATTCTGTATCTGGACTAGACTAGTTACAGGAAAGGCGGGAAACAAGTGCAAACTCGGGTTTTCAAACCAGAAAGTTGAAAGATATGGAAAAACTGCCCAAACAGGCAATAAACTACAATTTCTGGGCCAGAAAGCACTCTTGTGGTAGATAGGCTACCTACTGCTTACCACTCCCACTGATAAGCTAGAAGGCTTCCCTCCAACACAGAAAGGCTTGGGGGGCTCAGCAGCTTACTAACAGTCCTGGATACAGCAATTCTGTATCTGGACTAGACTAGTTAGACGAAAGGCGAGAAACAAGAGCAAACACGGGCTTTTAAACCAGAAAGTTGAAAGAGATGGAAAAACTGCCCAAATGGCCAATAAACTACAATTTCTGGGTTCTATGCTTGTCCTACAAATGTAAGATAATAAGAAGTTATGTACCTACCATAACGTTCCATGTTAGTTGTCTTCTCTCGCCTTCTTTCTTGCTTGATGGGATCGGCTCCGACTCGGCACTTGCTAAGCTCGAGAGTCACTTTTACCAGCTCGAGGCAGCCCCATATCCCATGATGCAAGGCGGTAAGTACCCAGATCTCGTTTGATGACAAAGGGCAATAGCACCAAGCATAAATACTTCCCAAAGGAAGAAAGAAAGCCTACAGGATGAAAGAAGGACCAGTTCTGAATGGTCTTCAGCATAACAATCTCTTGTAGAAAGGTCTGTCCAGGCCTGGGGGAAGGAGGGAGGGTCGCAAGAAAAAAGGCGAGAAGACAACTAACATGGAACGTTATGGTAGGTACATAACTTCTTAATGTTAAGTTGTTAATCTCGCCTTCATTCTTGCTTGATGGGACCGCCCCTAGCACCTCTATCCTGGGTGGCTCAACGGAACAGACTCTTGAGGACTGTAGAGCCAAAACTGGCTCTGTCCCTGGAGGCCAAGTCCAATTTGTAATGGGAAACAAAAGTATGAGGAGTGGCCCAAGTGGCCGCTGCACAAATAGTGTCTAAAGGAAGTCTAGCTTGAAAGGCTGTAGAAGTAGCTAAGCTCCTAGTTGAATGTGCTTTAGGTTTTGAGCACAGCTGTTTTCCCCTGAGCAGATAAATTTCAGAGATGACAGAAGACAGCCATCTAGATAAGGTCACTTTAGAAACAGGAAGGCCTTTCCTGTTATCTGCATAGGAAACAAAGAGTTGATCGGATTTCCTAAATTGTTTAGTTCTGTCCAAATAATATCTGAGTTGGCGATGGACATCAAGATAATGTAATTTTTGTTCCGATCTGTTTGAATAGTTTGGAAAAAATACAGGGAGTTCAATGGATTGATTCAAATTAGCCTTAGAGGCGACCTTAGGCAAAAAGGTCGGATTAGTTCTCAATGATACTCTGTCCTTGTGAAAGACCAAATAGGGGGGTCGAACCGAAAGAGCTTGAAGTTCAGACACCCTCCTGGCCGATGTAACAGCTACTAGGAATAATGTTTTCCAAGAAAGAAATTTTAGGGAGCAAGAAACAGCTGGCTCGAAGGGTGGAAGAATCAAGGATGTCAGCACTAAACTTAGATCTCATTGAGGAGGAGGATTCCTGATTGGAGGCTTTAGCAGGAAAATTCCTTTCAAGAAGGCTTTACAAAGCCTATGGGACATGATATTGTGATCTGCGATCCCGACATGAAAGTTCGAGATAGCAGCCAGTTGAACTCTAACTGTGGAAGAAGAGGAGCCTGCATGAAAAATCTCCGCTAAGAAGTCCAAAACTGCCTGAACTGGGGCAGTGAAGGGATCGATATTCTTGGCTTTAGCCCAATAAGAGAAACGCTTCCATTTGCTTGTATAAATCCTCCTGGTAGAGGATTTTAAAGAAGCTACTATGATGTCTCTAACAGGGTTAGAGATCAAAGGAAGCCTGGCTAAGGAAGGAAGTGGAGCAACCATGCTGAGAGGTTGAGAGAAGGGATAGACCGGTGCAGCTGACCGGATTGGTGAACCAGAAGATCTGGCACTGGGTCCAGATGCCATGGCTGCACCAAAAGGTGACGATGGAGGAACGGAAACCAAATTTGTCGAGGCCAATAAGGAGCAATGAGAATCATTTTGGCTCTCAAAACGGTAGCTTTCTGGATAACCTGAGGGATTAGAGGAAAAGGAGGAAAGGCATAAAGAAGTCCCTGGGGCCAATCCTGGGTCAGAGCGTCTCTGGGGGGATGGCCTGACAGAGGGAAGAGAGAGAAGAAGTCTGGGCATTTGCTGTTTTGGGGAGTAGCAAAAAGATCGCAACATGGGCGACCTCATTCCAGAAAAATCTCCTCCACTATAGATTGCTTGAGAGACCACTCGTGAGGCATGAGAATAGCTCTGCTCAATCTGTCCGCTAAAATGTTGGTTTTCCCAGGGATGTGCGTTGCTACCAGAAACCGATGAGAGGAGATCACCCATTGCCACAGTCTGAGCGCTTCTCGACACAAGGGGTAGGACTTGGTTCCGCCCTGTTTGTTGATATACCAAACTACAGACATGTTGTCTGTGTGGACTGCAATCGTCCCTACAGGAAGAGAGTCGTTGAGGGCTTGCAACGATAAAAGCACTGCTCTCATCTCTGGGACATTTATGTGCAGGTGGTACTCGAACGGTTGCCACGTCCCATGAACCATCCTGCCCTGATAATGCCCCCCCCACCCGATCAGGGAGGCATCCGTGGTGACAGTGGCTACCGGGGATGGGGGTACAAAGTGTCTGCCTTGGTGAAGCTGGGGAGAAGTGATCCACCAAGCAAGATGATTTTTGCAAATCTGTGTCACCAGAATTTGGTGACGCATTGGAAGTTGTTGGTAAGACCACTGAGTGAACAACATCCACTGAAGAAGGCGCATGTAGAAGCGAGCCAGGGGAAGAAGAGTAATGGCCGCAGCCATGAGACCTAATACTTTTAGAACCATTCTGGCCTGTACCTTCTTGTTGGCTAGAATGATCCTGACATGACTTTGAATGTCTGAAACTCTTTGGTCTGTAAGGGTAGCTGACATCCGAACAGTGTTTAAGTTTGCCTATGAAAGTAATAGACTGGCAGGGCAATAAGGATGACTTTTGAAGTTGATCGAGATGCCCAAAAGAGAACAAAGATTTATTGTGTAATCCCTGGCTTGAACAAGCTGATGCCTGGTGGTGGCTGACAGGAGCCAGTCGTCGAGATACGGAAACACCTGGAATCCTTGACGCCTCAGGTGAGCCGTGACCACTGCCATGCATTTGGTGAACACTCTGGGGACTGTGGTGAGACCAAAGGGCAGGGCTCTGAACTGGAAATGACTGGACCCCAGCCGAAAGCGGAGAAATCTCCTGGAGCGTCTGTGAATTTTTATATGATAGTACGCATCCTGAAGATCTATTGAGCACATCCAGTTGTCCTTCTGCAAGAAGGGCAGAATCGACTGAAGAGTGACCATTCGGAATCTTGTCTTCCTCACAGACTTGTTGAGTCTGCTGAGATCCAATATTGGTCTCCAGTCTCCCGTCTTTTTGGGGACCAAAAAAAACCTTGAGTAGATTGCCGGCTCTGAATGGTCTGTTGTAACTGGCTGAATGGCTCTTTTGCAGTAGTTTTGAGACTTCCAACTCTGCAATTTCCCTTAGACCGGTGGTACGTCTGGAAGGGAATTTGAGGGATAGAAAGGACTTTCCTCGAAAGGAATTTTGTAACCCTCGGATATGATCGACTGTACCCATCTGTCTTGAGTGAGAGAACGCCAGGCTTCTGGGTACAGTGATAGTCTTCCCCCGACTGCCTCCAAGGAGGGACAGCCGGGCAACATCTCAGGGATGCTGAAAGGGCTTGTCAGAGAGAGACTCTCTGTTTCCCTGGTTTTGTGGACCCCCTCTGCCTCTAGAGCAGCGTCTGTTGTTGTTACCCCCTCTGCCTCTAGGAGTAAACTGACCACATGAATCCGGCGTGACTCCTTGGGATTTGTGGAACCACATTTTGCCACCCTTCTGTCCTTTGGGATAAGGTCTAGAAGGGGTGGAAAAACGGACTCCTACGGCAGAAAGAGTTTTGCCGTCCTGCTCACACCTGGTCAACGTTTCCTTCACTTGAGGGCCAAACAGAGCTGACCCATCAAAGGGAGAGTTTGTGAAGGACGCCTTAAAGGGATCTGCAAAATTACATAGTCGCATCCAGGCTTGGCGCCTAAGAGCCACACCTGTACCTGCGGCCCTACATGCTCCATCAGCAGCATATGATATAAGCCGCATGGAGGAGTTTGCAATGGAGTTAAGGGTTCCTAGCTGCGAAGCAATTTTTTCCTGAGCCCCCGCAGCTGTAGGATCCTGCACAACTTCACCTAGCTCCTTAAGGATATCCCTTTGGAGTCTGGTGAAGTGACAAAGATAGTTCAGCGAACGCATAGCAAAGGTCGCTGAAGAAAACATCCACTTACCATATCTATCCATGGTCCTAGAGTCCTTATTAGGAGGATAGACAGGTACGGAAGGATCTGCAAGTTCCTTCTTGGTGGCAGCCGCCACCACCAAGGCATCAGCGGGGACACCTTTTGTAAGGAATTGCTTGTCCGACGGGGCAGTAATAAATTTAGAAGGCCTCCTAGGGACAGGCTCTACAGAGTCAGGAGCAGTCCACGCCTTTCGAGCAATAACCTGCATAAGGGGGTCGAAAGGCGGAGACACCCAGGAGGTGGAGGGCCGAGATCCAAACGCCTCCAGGTATACTGACTCATCCTCAGAGGGATTGTTGGTGGGCCAGTTTCCCCTCTGTCTGAGGAGTTCTAGGATGTCTGAGAAGGAGACATCCTCAGAGGGGGATCTTGGGGATCCCTCTGACTCATCTAAGTCAGTATCCGAAGTGATAGACTCGGGGGAGTCTACGTGTTTCCTCTTACAAGTCCTCTTCCGAGGAGGATCACCCGACAAGTCAGGAGAATCCTCAGAAGAGGGGGATATTCCCAGTGGGGAAACCTGAGGCGGAGGATCTCTGGGTCCGGGAGCAAGAGAAGTGGCAGAGATGTCAACCGGCACTATAGAGGGAGGAGCTAAGGGAACAGACTGCTGGCTGAGTCCAGAGGCCAGCACACTCTTCATCACCTCGAAGGCTCCCCTCCCAGGGAGGTCCGAGAGAACCCGCTCCGAAGAGCTAGGAACTCCAAGACCCACCGAAAAGGAAGGCTCCGAGGCAGATGTCGGAGCCGAACTCACCAAGGCCGAGGCTCCAAGGGGAAGAGCGGGGTCGGACAAGGGTCCGATGCCACTCACCCCTCGGAGGAGACCAGGAAGACCCGCCACCGAATCCCTCTAAGGAAGGTCTCGAAGAGGAGATAAGAGTAGAGGCTGAAGGAGCAGAAGGGGGTATCTGTCCCTCAGCCATAGCAGAAACTATTCCCAAAGACTCCAACTCCAAACTCTGGGGTAGAGTCGAAGGAGGAACTGCAATGGGGTGTGGACTAATAGTCGTCTGCTGAGACGGACTATGTAGCATTTGGGCCAGTGCCTGTGACTTTAGTAGTCTACTGACCACTCTCTCCAAATCATGGTCAGAAAGCCTGGATGACCTTGAAGATCGGCTCCGATGGCTCCGCTCCGAGAGGAGAGGCGAAGCCGGAGCCGAAAGTATCGGCTTCAAGGAAGGGGACCTAGACCTCTTCCTCGAAGGAACCATCGGAGCCGATGAAACCACAGAAACTGTCGGAGCCGACAACTTATCGGCACCGACAGGTAGCTTCGATGCATCGGCTCCAGCCGGAGCCGATACAGCCACAAAAGTAACGGTGTCGGAGCCGATCGGAGCCGACACCGATGCCTGAGCCACATGGTGGTCAGAACCGATCGGAGCCGACACCGAAGGTTTATGTAAAGTACAGTCGGCTCCAGCCGGAGCCGATCTCGACTCTGAAAGAGTCGGAGCCGAGGCCACAGGCTTGGACACAGAAGCCTGGGCCTTGGAAGACTTTGAAGTCTTAGATGGAGCCGACTTAGCCGGGGAGCCCTCCGGCTTAAGAAGGCCCCTCAAAATTAATTTATTTCTTCTTTCCTGCAGGACTCTCTGGCTGAAAGAGTGACAAATAGCACAGGAGTCCTGCAGGTGAAGAGGCCCCAGGCAGTAAAGGCAAGAAGTGTGACTGCCTGTCAGAGACATCTTCTGACAGCACGAGTCACACTTCTTAAAGCCTGAGACCCTTTCCTTAGACATAGTGAATCACACACACACAACACTAGTCCAAGAAATTAAATTATATAAAACTATCAATAACAGACACACACACCCTAACAAGGGGATGGGATGGGAGAAAGTCTGACTAGAAATTTTTAAGGAGTCAGGGAAAATCTTGTCAGAAAAGGACTAAAACTGTATTAAAACTAATTATCTAAAGTTTTTTCTGAAGAAAGGGGCAAAAGTAGTAATATAACAATCACTTACCAGGAGCTGGTAAAAGGAGGACCTCATCAGCGAAGCGGCAAACGAGATCTGGGTACTTACCACCTTGCATCATGGGATATGGGGCTGCCTCGAGCTGGTAAAAGTGACTCTCGAGCTTAGCAAGTGCCGAGTCGGAGCCGAGGATCGGCTCCGAACCCATCAAGCAAGAATGAAGGCGAGATTGACAACTTAACATCTGTATGTTATGTATTGAGCTTCAAGAATGTAACCATGGTGTACCCAACTGGAAAAGAACAGAAATGTATATAAGCCATATACCTGTATGAATGTATGTTTTAATAGTAGAAGCTGGAAATACAGAGTTAACTTGCAAAGCTTCAAGAAAATAAGTTGGAATCCCATTGTTTTACTATTCTGTTATCTCAGTTTCACTGCAACAAGCAGACACAATGTCTAGAGCTACAGGTTTTCCTATTGTCTTGAAACATAAATAATTACTAAGTTTCAAATGTAAAGGTGTTTAATTATTTTACGACTTCTAGTTCTGAGCAAACATCTGAGAGATATGTATTTTTCACAGAGAAATGTTACATTTTGTTATGTTTCTGTTAGCTTGGGAACTGAAGGCATGTGACAAAGGGTGGTATCATCTGAGCTAACCCAGAAGTAATGTTGATATTAATTTATGAACTCTCTCAGAGAGGAAAAGTCTGCATTTTGTATCTTGTCTTGGACCTAGAAACATTCACTCAGCACTTCTGCCTGTGTGATGCTCTGTAAGTAAGATTTAGGCATAGTATCTCTTTTAGAAATAGATAGAAATATAGTAAGATTAGTTTAGTTGTTTTCTGTATTTATCTACGACTGTCCTGCAATGTTGTTTTAAAATATTTCCTGTGATTCTGAGCTCTGTAGTTACTGTGTTGATGGAGTATTGTCTTGTTCTTTATTATTAATTATTAAATATATTTAAACCTTTTAAATGTGGCTGGTTTGTTTAGAGATATTTAAGCTCTTAGAATACTTGCATATGTATTTGATGATACTGTACAGGCTACTCCTAAATAGCCTTGAAAGTCTTGGTCACACTTATCATTTGGATATTAGTAACATTACACAGTAGGATTGGACACCCTTTGGTAAGGGCCTTATAGTAGCTGATAAGTAAAGGTGGCTGGTGGCACCTGCTACTACCTTATAGTCTGGGCAGAAGGGGGCATAGCTAGTAAAGCTGTGACAGCCTTTCCCAGGTGTGTGTGTGTGTCTTTGTATATCAATCAAATCTCAAAATGTGTGTGTATGTCAGCTACTTGGGCAGGGATACAAAGCACTGGTTGGACACAAAGGGTGCTGGAGGTTTTGGCTTGGCCACTCTGCTGAGATCTCAACCCTATAGCTGTGCCAATGGGGAGTCTTATTGGGGATCTGGAGAAAAGGGCAGAAACCAGCCTCAGACTGACTGCGATCTCTCTGTGCTCTTAAGGGAAATTGTACTTTAATGTGCATGTACTTGTCATCCTCCCAATGTGTGTGTCCCTCACCAATGCTAGTGGTGAGGATTGAGGCTCCTTGATTACTGAGCCAGGGCAGGGGCGTCACAAGGGTGACTGATAAACAACCACACAAAGCAGAAGAAATTAAGATGGGAGCTGAGCAGTTTGGATTCAGGTCAGAATGGAGCACAACTGACCAGATAGTTGCAGTGAAGCAGATAGTGGAGATACAGCTAGAGATGAGGAGGTAGTCCAACTGGGCATTCCTAGATTTGGAGAAAAATATGGTAAGGTCCCATGAAAGCTGATTTGAGCAATCCTGTGATGGTTCGAGGTTCCAGAATCACTGGTAGAATTAGTGCAAGCTATGTACAAGAACCCAATCACACAAGCAAGAACAGTGTTCAGACTCACAAAGGGATTCCCAGTGGAAGTGGGGGTTCATCTGGGTTCAGCTCTGAGCCCACTGCTGTTCATACTACTGATGGACACATTAGCAAACAAGCTGTAGGAGACAGTTCAACAAAGTTCATCTGTGCAGCCTATGTGGCATTAGAACCAGATTTTTAAGAGGAACATCAGCAAACAATAAGGGAATGAAATGTAAAACTGAAGGTACATGGGATGAAACAGAATGCAGACAATATTGCTGTTATGGCCACAAATGGTTATGAGAACTATGGAGTTGTTTTTTGTGTTCCTAGTTGATTTTTATACTGCAGACATCGAAGGAGTGTTTTTGTGATTTTCAGCAACAGGGAAAAGTAATAAAAAGTAATCTAGCGGAAGATTAACAGCTTCAAGTATCTGGGAGGGGTAGCCGAAGAGAAGTATGACTGAAGAGGTCAAAGCTACAATCAGGGGGTCTGCACCTAACTGGAACAGCGTCATGGGTTGTATGTGACAGAAGAATGCCAATCTGAAAAGTAGGGTATACAAAACAGTAGTGTGAACAATACTTCTGTATGGTACAGAAACCTGGGCAAAGTAACTGAGAAAGCCAGAAGTGGAAGAAATAAAGTGCATGAGGTGGGTGGAAGGATATACAAAGTGAGGCAGATGAAAGAATAATGACATTATGGCAAAAGCCAAAGCAGCTCCAAATGCAGAGAAGGTCAAAGAGGATCAGATTATAGTGGCTTTGGCATGTATTGTAAAGCAGAAAACAATTTGTTGAAGAAGATTTGAAGGGAAAAGGAAGGACACAAGAGGAAGCAAGGACATTTAACAAAGAGATGGATAGTTTGAGAGAAGTCCTGTGACAGTCATGGTAGGAGAGTTAAGAGGTGCTAGCAGTAGATATGACATCTTAACCTCATGTATAAATGGGAAAAAAGGAGATGATGATAATGATTTGAATTCTGGAGTCTGGTATCCTCCAGAAATGTTGCCAGCCTTTCTCCTAGTGTTTTCCATCACTTTCCCAGCTACCGAGATCAGGTTCAACAGCTTGCAAATCTCTCGGTCACATTTGCTACCAAAGTTGCAGGAGCACCTATGGAATTAACATACTTGTGGAGGAATATTGTGGAGGAATATAGTAGTAGAGAATCAGATTACCCCAAGCACTTTTACAGCTATTGGTGATAAAAAGCTTTACTACTTGTTAGAACATTTTTGGGCCAAATGGATTGTGCAATTCTGACAGTTTACTTTATAATATTGCAGTTAATATAGCTTCCATCAAAAGAGCAATAATTAATTATTAATTAATTAATTAAATTAAGAATCTTACACCAAAAAAAATTGAATTGTCAAATAAATGAAGTGAATCTTAAAACGTATAGTAACACTATTAAAGCACTTTTGACTGGAGGGCTTTCCCCCCTATTCCCTGATGTGGGAGGCTCTATATCATTCTGACTCAGATCACTATACCTTAAAGTAAGGGGTATACTCTGAGATATTGCAATCTCAGGCCTAGTAAACTGTCTCCATATTCAAAGTTCCAGTCTCACTATTACAATGATTACAACTACAGTCATCAGAATTTTAGAAGGAACCCATTTAAATAAAATATTATAGCAACGACCCACTGTTGGGTGTGGGTAATGCTGGATTTACCCATGGTTGACAAGGTTTGGTCATAATGGCAAAGCCAACCGTGGGAAAATCCAGCATTACTCACACCCAGCCGTGGGTGATTATTATACAATGACATTATTTAAGAAAAATGTTACTTACTTTTCTTAAATAATGTCCTCGTATAATGGCACAGTGGTGCTCTTTCACATTATCCCAGTATCGTGGGGCTTTCCTGATGCACTAGGCATGTGTATGGGACTTGCATTCCCATCTTTACTCAGTACATCAGTGCTATGCAAAGGAAGAAATGGAGAAAGGAAAATCTCCATTGTTGTATTTGTCTCTGCCCCATCTCTCTTGTTAGTTTTAAGTCTCTGTTTTTTGTAAGTTTACCAAAAAAAAATTATAAAAGTAAAATTTTAATAGCATATATTAATGGAACAAGGTCTGAGCGACCTGACTTTTTTCCATTGGTATATGCTCGATTTACAACAGGCATGCTGGTTGGGCTGACTAATCAGCATGCTCTTTTGGAATGTTAATGGCCTGTCATTGTATAATATAAATATTTTTATGCAGTTCATCTGTGTAAGAACACATTTGAAATGAAGTAACTCCTGATAATTCAAATTTGGCAGTGTTAAGTGGGGAAGAGGGACAGGCCCATGCTGGGTACAGTCAATAAGTGCGCACACTATCTGTAGTGTATTTATAAACAATATAAATGAGTAAAACTCAGTCAGCTTTTTATATTTAACTATGCACTGGCAGCTCTAAACAATGCCAGTGATCATGCCTCTCAACTGTCCAGTATATGCTAGTAAAATCTCAAAATTCATCTTAAAATAATAGGGTAATACGAAATTCCGAGTGGCCCCTTTAAATCATGATTTCACATTTAGTTCCCTTCAACCAGATTTGAATCATCAGTCTACTCTGTGGCCTCTTGACATCACAGACATCAGACATGCTGACAGCATTAGAGTTATGACCACAACTAATTGCAAGGTGACCTGCAAACTACAATGAGAGTGAGCAAATCAGTACTTTGGGATCTCTGGCCTGCACTAAACAATAATCAATGAATGTATTTTGGAGACTGCTCTGGGCCACTGGCAGCTTGACTGTTTGAGGTTTGCATTTGTGAATTATATTCAGAGCAGTCAAATCAATTTTAGAAATCTTTTTGTGACCTGGAAGTAGTTCCGTCTGTTGCTTGAAAAAAGTAAATTTTTCCACTCACTTGATAAAACTCACCATTTTTCTGAAAGCTCACCTGTAGAGTGAATTACTGTGTTAGTGCCTACTTGCAAATCTTATCCATACCTTTGAAGAAATCATTTAAAGATTCATAAATATTCCAAGGCCACTAAGTCTCATGACCATTCATGTCTTACCATTACCATCCCTTGAGCCACACCTCCTTTCTTCAGTATGGCTATGACAGACAGTCCCGGAGGAATTTTGAGAATACCCATCCAGTCATCTAGGTTTTGTTTAAAGGAATACAGTGAGTGTCAATGCAGGGTAAGTTTATTTCGGAGGTGTGGAGTTATAAAACCTTGTTTTATTTATTTTTTGGTTAAATTTAGTTCTCTGATTGTAGTACTGAGGGAGATACTGGACTTGCAGAGAAACAGGAGGTCCAGGACAATCATGCCACAAGACGATGCTCTCTCCTCAAAAGTCTATAAGATACAAAATAAAGGGATAGAGCTTCCGGACTCTGTTGATCGCTCTAGGACTTTAGGCCTGTGATCTTTTTGGTTAGGAACCTTTGGGTCTTTCTAATTGTTTGATATGTTTAGTGAGATACATTCCAAAGGGGGTGTTCTACTTGATAAACCCAGCATTGACCAGGCCAGTTAAGGAACTGATTACCTTTTTAGACCTTGATGATATTCCTTCAGCAATTAGCGGGGCTAAATAAAAGGATATTCTGACAACCATTGTCACAATAGCCAAAAGAGAGGGTGCTATTAACGCAAGTACCTAGGTCAATGACTACATTTTCATTTTGTAGTGGTCTATTGTCTATACAGTACAAAAAACAAGACTTGACTACCAAAAGTGATGATACTATTTTTTTAGCATTTGCTTGAACCCATTTTTAGTTCATCAAGAGTTTACTAGGGAGAGTTCATTCTGGAGGGTTTGGGTGTCATAGGATGACCTAAATATCCCTAGTTTGCAGTCTTATGCAAACATAGTTAGACTTCTTGGCTCTCTGCATGAAGATCTGAGAAGTAAATACCAGAAAGGAGAGGTCCCAACACAGACAGCTTTGGAATACCATTGATCACTTTATAACTTTCTGATGAGGTCCCTGCAACTCATACTGTGAGAGTTCTGTCTTTCAGACAGTTTGCTATCAATTTTACCACATATGGGTTGATTTTTTAAAGTATTTAGTTTCTGTATGATCCCAGCAAGGGGAATAGTGTAGAAGGTCTTGGTCAAGTTAAGATATGCCACATAAAATTCATGGCTACCATATACATCTCCTGTAACTCTTTTAATAAAGTTTACCAGGTTGAATAGACAGGATCTATCATTTACAAAGCAAAACCATCAAGTGTCAAAGCTACCAAGCCTCTTGATATTGCAGTTTATGAAATCAGTTATAATATGCTCCATGGTTTTGCAGAGGAGGTATGTAAAGTTGACAGGTCTGTAATTACCTGGGTCAGTGTTAAGACCACCCTTATGGAGGGGCAAAAATCACTTGATATGCCACCCATCGGGGAAAAACCCAACAGTTTCAAGAGTGTGTCTGCAAGGCCATGTTTAATACTATTAATTAATCAAACAGGTATTGTTACATCCCATGGAGGAAGTATTTTTGGCCTTGGATTGCACTTTCAGTAAATGATCTGTAGAAATAATTGTAAGAATAAAGGATTCATATATTTGGGAGTTTTAAAGAGAATGTTTGGGGGTGGAGTTGGCACTAAATTTGTTTGCAGGTATATTGGGGTTCCCACTATGAAATGCTTACCAGAATGGAATTATACAATGCTTATAAATAATTGTGGAGATGCACTAATTTTTTTGGTCTGAAACTGTGGGAGGAGAAACATGAATATGTGGCCCATTATTAACACTTGTTTCATTTCATGAATATTAGTAAAAATAATTTTCAGTAATAAGGAGGTTGTTAAATTACCCACTCTGGGTATCATATACATGAGGTACGGCACTGAAAATTGGATTCCTTCCAAGAAGTGTTTGATATACTTTTTTCCCCATTTTACTTTCTTGGACATAAATATATATATATATATATATATATATATATATATATATATATATATATATACACACACACACACACAAATTATATATATATATATATATATATATACACACACACACACACATATATATAGACACACACACACACACGCACACACGCACACACACACACACACACACACATATATATATATATATATATATATATATATATACATAGGGAATGACGTGCTCAGCCACTAGGACTGGTGATCTGGATTCTGGCCTGCTGCAATCTGTAAAATTTTAAAATCCAAAGTGTGGATCGGCCTGTAACAAGAACAACATCACCACAATAAAAAAGATTTTATTTAAACAAAATACACCTGAGATTTATTCTTCAAAAATAACTTTGCCAGAAGTAGATAACCATACTCTGGATTTTAAAGTTTCACAGACTGCAGCTTGGTTATCCACCCTCCAGCAACATAGAAAGCGAGTACAGGCAAGATAGGAATACCACAACTGAGAAGCACATTACATAGAGAGATATAAAGGAGAATATCATGTGACAAATTACTGCTCATGGTACAAAATGTTACTCATTAGAAAATGAGTTTTCTAATCCTCCATTACAAATATATTGCAGGTGTGACAAAGGGAGGTACTGCCAGCACAGCTATCAGGAATTTTGTAAATAATTATGTCATTTGTGAATATCAATATGAAGTATATAAGATGCTTGTGTTACAAATGTATTAAAATTGTATGTCATATGTTTATCAAACTGGTTTGTACAGACATATCTGTTAAAAAGGTATTTGTGCTTAAAATGTTACCGCAGTGTATCCTACTGGAATAGAACTGAAATGTACATGCACTATTGTACCTGTGTAAATGTATATATTTTAACAGTGGAAACTGGAACACAAGAGGTTAACTTCAGAAAAATACCTGAAATTAAATTACTTTATAGGCTAGTCCGGAGACATAATGTCTGTACTAGGGAGATTTCTGTATTGTCTTCGGAGTGAACTAATTACTACCTCTGAAAGTATGAAAGAATGCAATTATTTTATGACTTCCAACATCTGATAAAGATCTGATATGTATTTTCACAGGTAGATGCTAAATACTGCCAATCTTCCAGCAGTGGGGGTTTCACCTGGGATAAAGTCAGATGACAAGAAATTATGTAATTCTGCAAGCTAACCCAGCAGTAATATTTGAGCTATTAATTTAAAAAGTCTCTTTAAGAGACAGGGCATTCTGTATTCTGTCTTGGATCTGACAAGAACCATTTACTACAACATCTGCCTTGTTCTGATGAAGTAAGTTACTAGGGAATAATATAATTCTCTTAGATGTTGTCAGGAATATAGCAAAGCTTAATTTGGATATTCTTCTTTCTTTATTTGAGACTGTCCTGCAATGTTGTTTTAAATATTTCCTGTGATTTTGAACTCTAATGCCACTGTGAATATATACTATTTTCTTGTTCTTTTATTATTTATTATTAAATATATTTAAACCTTTCATCGAGGCTGATCTGTCTAGAGATATTTAAGTTTTGAGAGTACTTGCATATTTATTTGGTGACACTGTGTGGGCCACTCCTAATAGCCTTGCTCTTGGTCAAACTCGCATTTGTATTAATATTAATATCACAGTAAGATTGGACATCCTTTGTTAAGGGCCTTAAAGTAGGTGATAAGGAGTTGGCTGGTGGCAGTGATAACTACCTTATAGTCTGGGCAAAAGGGGGCATAGCTGGTAAACCTGTGCCAGCCTTTCCCAGGTGTGTGTGTGTGTGTGTGTGTGTGTGTGTGTGTGTGTGTGTGTGTGTGTGTGTGTGAGGTACTTGGGCAGGGACACGAAGCACTGGTTGGACACAGAGGGTGCTGGAGGTCTTGACTTGACCACTCAGCTGAGATCTCAACCCTACAGCTGTGCCAGTGTGGCGTCTTATTGGGGATCTGGAGAAACCAGCCATGGACTGACTGTGGTCTCTGTCTGCTCTTAAGGGAAACTGCATTTGATGCAGAGAGCTGCATCTGAAAATACTGTGTGGGGACTTCCTATCCTCCCACTGTATGTCCCCCACTGGTGCCAGTGGTGAGGATTGAGGCTCCTTGATTACTGGTCCAGTGGTGGGTCACCACCGCAGGTATCACAGAAAACAGACCTCACATATTCCATTTTCTATATATTTTTTTATTTTGAATTACTTTTCCCCTGTTCATTTCAATGGGATGTGATAATTGAACAGTTTGTCCATTTAACAGGGTTGCAAAGGCTGTGCAAGTTTTTATGAATGGGGTTGTCACATGGGGAGGTTTTTCACTGTAGTTCTGAGGTAAATTTTAATCTTTGTTTTAATTAATGTTGGCAACTTTGTTGTATTGTTTAATTAGTACATCAAATGTATTTTGTCTATATCTATATCTATACCTATATGTCTATATGGATATATATATAAATGTATATAAAATACAGTATTTTAATGGATGTGCATATATGTATATTATCCTAGCATACCGGGGGGGAGCAGCCACCATCACATATGGCTTCTAAGACATAACCCATTTCCCTGAACTACTGGGTGGTATCAACAAACACCCCATGTGGTGTCCATAAACAGTAATACATCAGTAGGAAGTGAGATCATTCTGTCAATTGCCAAGTAGTATACAATGAACAAGGGTTGATAACCAATATGTTCGCTCAGCACCATAGCAGTGTTAACAATTCCTCCATATAGCATACAAGACATCTATATGGATACTTCCTGCACATAAAAATTCCAAAGGGCATGATAGGTCATAAGTATGGTCATTGTGGGGAGCAGACACACACACACACACATATATATATATATATATATATATATATATATATATATATATATACATGTATGTATAGAGAGGGAGACAAAGACAATGTTTACACAGTTCTCACCCCTCATATGTTCAAAGTGTTTTCAGTTGATTTAGAATACACACTAGAGTCCTGTTTTTTATGACACCTATACAGAAACCACATATCACTGTCAAGCAGCAGTACACCACCACCTAGATACAAACCAGAATCATGACTGAACATGTGTCCAGTCTGCTAAAGACACAGTTGTGCTGCTTGGATATACTTGGAGGGTATACAGAATACCATGTTACATGATTACCAAGAAGCATGCATGTCAGCCATCAGTCCAGGGCATGTCAGGACCCACTACAGCTGACCTAGCACACTACCACCATCCAGTGATGACAGAGTGGTCAATAGACAGCAAGCACAAGCAGCAATTGCATAACACCACCTGCATACACAGTAAACAGAGATGAGCACAGTACATGGCAATGCAGGTGAAGCAGTGGGATTTAGTATACCTATATGGGCACATGATGCGCACACAGTAACAGTGCACTGCCACCCAGAACAAACTTGATGCTTGCAGTGTTAATTAAAGACTATGCTGAGTAATGCATGGCCAAGTCATATTATGCAGACATCTTCACACACCACACAGAAGGGAGAGCACAGTGGGACACAGCCATCATCATTTACACAGGTGATAACAGACACGATGACACATCTGACTTCACAACCTGGTTGAAGGATCATGTGACAAGGGGTACTCTATCTCATATACAACACCCCTCTGGTGTCAGGATGGGAAGGCACTCTGTGACAGGGTGGTGGTGGCACTCTGTGACTGAGATCTGCAGCCAATAACTTTGCCTTTAGCAACTGAATTGCAGGCCCCCCTTAATTCTCCATGTCGTGTGGGGTGTCTAATACCATGATGGGAATGGACTCCATTCCTAAGCAAGGGTATGATTAAAGCTCATGAAATTAGTGTTGCTTTAATCTTTGATGTTAGTTGAAAGTGCTATTTGTAGCACCTACAATGTGCCTAGAATTAACTCCTCCTGTAATTCATATGGAGTTACATCTATCAGTTGCATATCTAAATATGACTATAAACTATTTTTTATTAGACCTGTTCCTCCCACTACTATTGGAACTTTCTGGATATCCTTCTTCCACACTGATCTTCTTTTTTGCCTGCAGATCTTGGTATTTTAGGACTTTGGGGGTCTCTGTACATAAGACACTGTAATCACTGGGCACAGCTATGCTATGTTTGTCTTTCTTCTGGACTACTATATCTGGTTTTCTCACATCTTTTTTTTTTTTATTGTTGGTAATTGGTGATCCCACATGATATAAACTTTATCATTTTCTACAGCACTTTGTGGTTCATGTTTCCATTGCTTCTCAGCTACCACAATACTGCAGTGTTTGCACAATCCCCAATGCAACAGTCTTGCCACATTATTGTGCTTTTCAGTACAAAGGTCCTCTGCTATGAGAATATCACACTCAGCAACAAGTTGTATGACTGTTTCTAATTTTTTATTTTATAGTGCCTGCATTTGTCTGTTATAACCACATGTTCAATGGGCTTTGTAAACCAATATGTATGAAGTCCACTTTCCTGGGCTGCCATTATTAACATTTTCATCTTTTGGAGTATGTCCACCTCTCCTTATCCAGTTCTGTGTCAAATTCTGATCAACATGAAGGTTGTACCAGGAGATCTCTATACTTGCCACAATATTTATGCCTTTTCCACATTTCTTTCCTTCTCATCTAATCCTTCTCTAATCCTTCTCCTTATATTGTTTTTGATTTCTGGCACATTCCATTGCTGCCTGACTTTTGTCTACTTCTGGTTCAATTTCCATTCTGCTTGATATCAATATGCTTCTACTAAACTAAAGCACAGAAGTCATCTTAGACATCTTCTCCTTATGTTTTAAAACTTTCCCTACATTTCAATCTGGTGAGGTCAGTAAATAGGTATGTAGTCCCACAACTGCAGGTCTGTACATGTAATCCTTTGGAGAAGGCCCATACCTCCTTCAGATCAAGGAATATATAATCTCGGTATACACTGACGGTCCCAAGCCCGGCTGAAAAAGGAGGAGGGTTGGGCTTAGGGTTAGCAACCCCATCCCGTAAAAAACTATTTGCTACAAAAACACCAACTACAGGAAACACAGACAATCTTGTCTTGGAAGAGGAGGGTTCTTCAAATGGAAGATTTATGAAGTTTTGTGGCCAAAGCCGAAAGGACGCCACAAAGCAGAGCACCCGTCTCTCTACCAGGAAAATAAACATTGGCACATGGAATGTCAGGACCATGTATGAGCTAAGCAAGGCAGCCCAAGTGGCAGCAGAAATGAGAAATAACAACTTGAGTTTGTTGGGAATCAGCGAGACAAGGTGGACAGGGGCTGGTCAGTGTCGATTATCTACAGGAGAGTTGCTGCTTTATTCTGGACATGAGGACAGTGAAGCACTTCACTCCCAAGGGGTTGGTCTTATGTTGGCTAAACAGGCCCAGAGAGCCCTGATTGGATGGGAAGCACATGGCTCCAGGATCATCACAGCTTCATTCCGTACAAAGAAGAAGAAAATTGTAATGAATGTGGTCCAGTGCTACGCACCAACTAATGACAGTGAAGAGGAAGATAAAGATCAGTTTTATGAAAGACTGCAGCAGATCCTCGAGACCTACACAGACAAAGACCTTACTATCCTTATGGGCGATATAAATGCCAAGGTCGGATCCAGTAACATAGGATATGAGCAAATCATGGGTACACATGCTCTGGGAACAATCAACGAGAATGGTGAAAGGTTTGTTGATCTATGTGCTCTCAACAATTTGGTCATTGGAGGCAGCATTTTTCCCCACAAACGGATACACAAAAATACATGGGTCTCCCCTGACTACACAACAGAAAACCAGATAGATCACATATGCATCTGTAGAAGGTTTAGAAGAACATTACAAGATGTCAGAGTGAAAAGAGGGGCAGACGTAGCATCTGACCATCACTTGGTGGTGGCTAGACTGAAGCTAAAGCTAAAAAGAACCCAGGTTCAAGAGTCATCTAGGAGAATCAAATACAATGTTCATCTATTGAAAGATTCTCAGACAAAAGAACAGTTCAACATTGCACTGAAGAACAAATTTGAAGTGCTACAAGAACTGGTTGAGGAGGGTGGAGTAAACAGCTCTTGGCAGAATGTGAAAAAGGCTGTAGACTTAGCTTGTCAAGAGACACTGGGACCCAAAAAGTATCATCAGAAAGAGTGGATCACTGCAGAAACACTGGTAAAGATAGAAGACAGAAAGAGGAAGAAGGCAAAAGTAAACAACAGCAAAACCAGAGCTTCAAAGATCAAGGCCCAAGAAGAATATGCAGATGCCCACAGAGAGGTCAAAAGATGCATTAAAATAGACAAGAACAATTATGTGGAACAGTTGGCAGTTGATGCAGAACTGGCAGCTTACAGTGGTAACACAAAAATGTTGTATGATATCACCAAGCAACTTTCAGGAAAGTACAGTAAGCCAGAGAGACCTGTTAAAGATAAGCAAGGGAAAACCATCAATAGTATAGAACATCAACTGAAAAGGTGGGTGGAACACTTTGAAGAACTTCTAAATAGACCGTCACCTCTAAACCCTCCAATTATTGAGCCAGCCAATGAAAATCTACCAATCAATTGTGAAAAGCCAAGCAAGGAGGAGATCAGGAAAGCCATCATCCAAATGAAAAATGGGAAAGCGGCAGGACCAGATAACATCCCGGCAGAGGCCCTTAAAGCAGACTTGAATACATCAGTGGAGATGTTGTACCCACTCTTTGAAAGAATCTGGGCAGAGGAAACTGTTCCTTCAGAATGGAAAGAGAGCCATCTCATTAAGCTTCCCAAGAAAGGGGACCTTAGCAAATGCGACAACTACAGAGGCATCAATCTTCTATCAGTTCCAGGAAAAGTTTTCAACCGTATCCTTTTGGAAAGGATAAAGGACACCACTGACAAAAGCTGAGAGAAGAGCAGGCAGGCTTCCGCAAAAAATAGATTGTGTACTGATCAAATTGCAACGCTCAGAATAATTGTGGAACAGTCAGTTGAATGGAACTCACCATTGTATATCAACTTTGTTGACTTTGAAAAGGCATTTGATAGCGTGGACAGAGAGACACTGTGGAGCCTTCTGAAGCACTATGGTATACCAACGAAAATAGTAAATTTGATAAAGAACTCATACAATGGTCTATCATGCAGGGTTATACATAGAGGGCAGCTCTCTGAAAGCTTTCAAGTAAAAACTGGGGTCAGGCAAGGATGCTTACTGTCACCATTCCTCTTCCTGTTAGTTATCGATTGGATTATGAAGAAATCTACTGCAGGACAAAAAAATGGGATCCAATGGACCCTATGGAGTCAGCTGGAAGATCTGGACTATGCTGATGACCTCGCCCTCATCTCTCACAGCCAGCAGCAAATGCAAAACAAAACAAATTTGGTGGCAGTTACAACGCTAGAGGTGGGTCTTAACATTAACAATCTGAAGACAAAGATCCTTAAATTAAACTCCACAAATACTAACCCTATCACTCTGCAAGGGAAGCCACTGGAGGAAGTGCAGTCCTTTACCTACCTTGGCAGCATAATTGACAAGCAGGGCGGATCAGAAGCTGATGTCAGGGCAAGGATAGGAAAAGCAAGAGCAGCCTTCATACAGTTAAATAGGGTCTGGAAAACAAGAGAACTATCCTTGATCAACAAGATAAGGCTGTTTAACTCTAACGTGAAGTCAGTACTGCTGTATGGGGCAGAGACCTGGGGGTTAAACAAGACCACCACTAAAAAACTTCAGACATTCACAAATAGCTGTCTCAGGAAGATTCTACGGATTCGATGGCCAGACACTATTAGCAACGCCACCCTTTTGGAAAGGACCAACCAACTTTCGATTGGGGAAGAAGTTAAGAGGAGGAGGTGGAGATGGATTGGGCATACTCTTCGCAAACCAGCAAACAACATTACAAGACAGGCATTGCGCTGGAATCCTCAGGGGAAGAGAGGAAGAGGCCGCCCACGAAACACCTGGAGGCGAGACTTTGAGGCAGATGCTAAGCTTAGAGACTACACATGGAACCAAATAGAACAGCTGGCCCAGGACAAGATTCGGTGGAGAGCTGTAGTTGGTGGCCCATACCCTGTCAAGGGTGATGGGCATAAGTAAGTATACACTGATTTTTATATATCATTTGATAAGCATGAAGCATTTTTTTTTTCTGTCCAAATTATCCAGCACCCATTGGGGCCAGTCAGTCACCCCAAAACTGCAAGTTAAAACTGGAAGAGCAAACTGGTTTATAGCTTGGACTTTATTCCTAGATGTCATGGCAATTTTCAGTATTACTTTCAGTTTTCTAAAGTATTCTTTACTAAGTTTTATTTGCACTTGTTCATGTGTTATCGCAGATCCTTCATCAGTTCCTGAGTATTTAAATACTCTCTCCTGCTCAAGTTCTTTTATTTTACATTCCTATCCCAGATTGATATTTTCTTGGTCCTGCAACTTTCATATTTTAAACATTGCTTTTGTACATTTATCAAGACCAAATGACATTTTTATATTATCTGAGAGAATTTTAACCACTTACAGTTGTACTTTCAATCTTCATCTGAAGAACTACATAGTTGTAAGTTGACCTCAAAAGGTAGATGAGAAAGCTTTAAACAAGGTTGTTTTCTGGGAGCCAATTTGTACCCAGTGGTTAATTTGTTAAGTAAACAGCTTAATGGGTTAAGGGCAAGACAAAAAAGGAGCAGTAGTAAAGAATCACCCTGGAATATCCCCCTTTAAATTCTTATCCCTGGGATAATAATTTGCCCTTTTCATGGCTTAGCTGCAAAGTGGTTTGCCACTGTAATGTAATTGATCAATGTAGGATCTATCTTATACATCTATAAGCATTCCGTTATCCATGAATTCGGGATGCTGTCAAATGCTTTTTTGTAATCTATCCATACCATACTTGGATTCTTCACCATTTTACAATTCTCTGCTATGGTTTTATTTAGCAACAATTGATCTTTTATTCCATATGACTTTCTTTTGTTATCCTTTCGCCATAATTGAGTTTTTTTTTTGAACGACTATAAACTCTGTCAGCATTAATTCCAGTATATCACCTGAAGGCAGGTTATTAATCTATTGTTTTTAGGACGACTTTCAGGTTCACTCTTAAGGAGTAGTATAATTTTTCCTGTTTTTAACTAGGTTGATGTCTGTTTAGGATGTGCTTATATGCAATTCGTACTCAGGACTAAATCTTTGAGCAAAGATATTAATACTTTTAGCCAAAAGCTAAGTAATGCATCTGTGCCTGGGGATTTTCATTTAGGAGATTTTCTTAATTTTATTTCAATTTCTCTGGCCATTACTTCATCCCATTTCATATCCTCTACATTAGAGCTCCTTACTGCTTCTTTAAAATGTTTCTATCAATTCAGCATCTTTACTATATTCCACAGAGTCTTCATAAATATTTCTCCAAAATGTGTGTATTTCTTTTTCTTTTTTTTATGCCATTTCTGTTCCTTTTGCATTGTTTCCGTCTTCTCTATAAAACTTTTTGGGTCATCAATGAATTGCTTATTTCATACCTTTTCCTTAGATTTATCTGCATATCTTCTATGTTTTTATGCCTGTGCTGATAGTTTTAGTTTATTACTTGCAATAGATTATGACAGATCCTGGTCTGTTTTGATACTGTGCGTTGTTTTTATAACATTTGCCTAAGTATTTCTGATGATCTGTTACATCTTCCAAATTCTTTTAACAGTGGCACTTCTTGTCTTAATTGCTTTAAATTTTCTCTATTCCATGCTTCCTTGATGGCATTGTAATTCTTACCTTCCTTTTTCTTATTGTTCTATGTTTTTGTGGTAAGACTTTATCTCTTATTAATTAAGCTGCATAGTAATAAATCTTATTTCCTTACTTAAAAGTCTTGATTACTGTGTTCATCTGTTTAATCAGACTGCTAACAATTTCAGTCTTATTTACTTTCTGTAATCTACTCCTTTCACTGATCTAAATATGTCTATGCACCTCTATTAAATCAAGCTGCTCTTGCCTTGGATAATTTTTCCCCTAAACTGAGAGTACATTCTCTGTTCTCAGTTTCTTGCGGGCATTCTAAAGAAAGTTCCAGAACATCTTCCTGTGACATATTCTCTTCAGATGCATCCTGCGTCATCTGCTGCTCCTTCAAATGGGAACTCATTGGCTTACCATTCCATAACATTGCTCCTTCCCTTGCTGTGCAACTTCATCTGAACTTTTGTACCAGTTTTCTATAGAAGGCTCCAGGGGATCATCATGTGGCAAGTCTCTGGATGCCTCCTGCTCCACCTGTTTCTCCTTAATATAGGGACTGTGACATTATTTGTGTTGGATTTTCTGCACTAAATCCTTCACTTTGCATATAATCTATAACTTCAGTTTCTGCTTCTTTAATTTCTCCATTACTAATCCCCTTTTCTACTTTCTTCCTTTGTTTTCTTATTTTGGTATTGTGAAATAACTTTGGTTTTGCATTTTTGGATTAATTAGTTTTGCTTTCTCCTTTGCATAAATGCTGCACCATATTAGATCTCTTTTTCTTTCCCATGTCCATACTTCTTCTTCAGGTGCCTCCCGTTCTACCTGGTTCTTTTTAATTTGCATACTCATTGTTCCACCATGCTTTAACATTACTTATGTTACATTTTCTACACTAAATCCTTAACTTCACAGGCAATCCATAACTTCAGTTTTTATTTGTTTAACTTCTACTTTAGTATTCCTCTATATTCTACATTATTCCTTTCTTTGCTTATTTTTTGTATTGTGAAATTTTCCATATCAGGGTGCCCTACCTATATTTCTCTTCAAATATCTTTGGAGATTTTTTTTTTGTATTCATTAGTTTTGCTTTCTCCTTTGAATAAATATTTCACCACAACAGATCTCTTCCATCCCCCCCATGACAACTTTTCTTTTTTATACACTTTCAAAAATCTCTATGTTTTGTTTTTTTTATATTTTCACACTTCTTTTTCCAGGCAGCCCAAAGTTTCTTCGTCTATGTAATGTTTTTTTGTGAACCTGTTGTATTAATAAACACAAATTTGCATTTGAAGCATTCGACAGTTTTTCTTGTGCAAGAATTTTTGTTTCGTCTATTTTTTTCTGCTAATCTTTCTGATTATCTTCTATCTGGAAATTCTGGGCTCCTTGTATAATGGTAACAATACATAATTTCTTGCCCTCAACAGTCCACTCTTTCATCTTTATGGCTCTTTTGTGATTTGTCATTTTTTTCTGTTTTTTGTAGACTACTGCGTCCTTCGAAAACAAGGAGGCCATCCTCCACTACAGGCCCCCTGTGAAACGAATGTCATGCTACTGGGGGATCAGGACCTGTACGGAGTCTACAGGAAGGTGTCCTGCCACTGGAGGCTGACAACTGTCACTGCTCATGATCTGGAGTGGTGCAGAAAGCTACCCCTACAGTCCGAGCTAACGAATCATGTGACAGCCTGTCATTGCAAACATCTTAGCTATATATCCAGCCCTGAACATGATCAACATTGCTGGAAAAGGCAGCGATGATGGCATTCACTATGCTCTATAAAGAGGTGGATATTGAACCCATGCATTCAACTGTAAACCTCATGATTCATAGCATATAATTTTCCAATACTCCATGGTCTCACTAATGTGCTGGCAGTGATGGATGACATAAATGAAGCCATGCACCAATAAAGCAACTCCATTTCAGTATGCATAGCTGTAGCCTATGTCCACAAGACAGTAGCAGAGTTCCCATGTAAGACTGCCATATCATAGGTATACCCATGTTGGATACAGTGCACTCCTTTGCTGCTATTGTTCTCAGTCATGGGGAATCCTGGTAGACATGACTTGAACTCAGGCTATACAGCCTGTAGCTTAGGTGTGGATTCAGCCATATCTTCACACTGAACAATGAGTGGAGGCCACCCACAAGGAAGATAAATAATTTCATAGTCAGATGGCACACAGTCACTGTCTGTGTCTCAGCATCATCATCAGACCCTGCATATGTCCTGATATCAGCATCTTGTCCTATAGCTATAACTGTAGCAATGGTTAAATAGGATTGGGTTTCTCATGAGTCAAAAAATGAAACATGGATAACCCCAGAGCAGCCAGTAGGCTTCTGAATATATGGAGAGTTATGTTAATCTATTGGAATCGTTGAAGGATTTAAGGTCTTTAATTTTTTGGTTAAAAATTGTTGGGACCTTTCCAGCTGAGTGATATGTTTAAATTAGTATGCACCACAGGCAGCACTGTATTTTATGATGGATCTTAGAAGAGAAAAGTACAGTGGTAAGAAGGATTCTTTAGAAGATGTTCCCTTGGAAATTAACTGGGCCAGATAGAAGGATTTCCTGATTATGACTGAATGAAAAAAATAGAGAAAGAAAGATATAGTTGTCTACATAAGCACCCACTTCTCTTATGTTCACATCTGGTTGATGAAGAGTACCATTTACAACATATGAGGTGAGAAAAGCTTTTTTGCTGAATGCTATGATGATTCATTTTTTTTTTCATTTAGCTTGGGACTGCTTTCAGTACACCTAGTGTGTGCATATTCCAACCCCTTTTTTTTATCAGTTTGGTATCGGTGGATGAGCAAAAAACAATGCCCAACTTGTACTCAGCAGTAAACATGGTCGACCACACTTTAAGGATGTTGGCTTGGATGTCTGCAAAACAAATGCTCAACAGGAGAGGCCCAGCACTGATCCCTGTTATACTCCACTAGTTACAATTTTAAGTTCAGAGAGGGCACCAGCAGCATTCACTACTGGATCTGTCAGATACTCAGTTTGGAATCCAGCAAACAACACAGGGGGTTATATTAAGTTTGTTTAATGTTTCTGATACCAGCATGGGGAAAATGTCAAAAGCCATGGCTTGGTCACGGTAAGCAGCATGCACAAAGTAACCACTTTCCAACGCCTCTGCAATCTTTTCAAAGAAATTCATGAGATAGGACCTGCCTTTCAGAAAACCAAACTGAGTGGGGTCTAGATCAATTAAGCTGCATATTATTATTTATTTTATTTTCATTTGTTGAGTGGTGAAGTCCAGCTTTTATAGAACCCCTTTTCAACAAAGACTCAAGGAAAAAAACTCCATTGGCACAATATAATATGAGATATAATGTAAATTAACATATGCAAATTAAACATCAGTGCCACCTTTGACAGAGGGGGCAGCCGAAGTATCCAGATGTTTGAAGAACTCATCAGTAGAGACAGAGGAGATGTCCAGGTTTGGCTGGACAGCCAAAGTCTCAGATATGGTCTCTTTATGCTTTTGTTTTTGGTGGATGTGGGACATCTAGACATGAAGAATCAGTATCCATTTTAACTTGTATGACCTCTTCAAGTCTCTGATTTTCAGGATACATCATAAGCAAAGACAAACCACTCCTGACAGTACTAGGAACAAAGGACTGGCAAAAAGAACAATTTTAATAATCGTGAATGGCTCCTAGGTAAAAAAAAAAAAGACATTTAGTATGGTTGTTCATGTGAAGTATTTACCTCCTACAGTCATATTTTTCTTCTTAGTTGACATTAAGTTGATTTTAGTCAAATAATTAGGGAATTTTCTTAACAGGAATACTTATCTCACCAAAGCAAACTGAACTGACAATGTCTGTATATCTCAGAGACGACAGATAAACAGAAAAATACCGATACAATCATCGGGCTGGCAGCAATAGAATTCTGTGGTGCTTTGCACACATACATCCCTTATGTATTACATAGCCTTGGCATGTTTTAGTCATACATCGGACATACAGTTTGAGAGGAAGACATCTAGGCTTTGGTACCCTGGCTGAACGTATGGCTATCCATGGCAGGATATTCAAACTTGTTAGTAATACTGCAATAGTGATCCTAGGAAGGACATATGTCTATACCAAGTGCACAAAACAGTAGTTATATTTGTTTTCAGCAACATTTTTTTTTTCATTTAACAAGGAGTTGAAATGAAACATTTGTTCTAAGTAGGGTCCTGATTTCACCAAAAATACTAAAATGATGGGAAATTAATTTCTCCCAGCAGTTATTCATATTACTGTCATGCTCAGAAATTACTCACATTCCGTTTAGCAACACAGTTAATGAATTCTGAAGTAGGCGGAGTACTAAAACATATTTTCATTTTTTTTATGAATTGTCATTATTCTGATCAAATTAATTTTACAGTGTCTACATTAAAGAATGGAGGCTGTGTAACTTTGATTTGTCTCTCTCTCTATTGGGTTGAGCTCTGGTACATCATCTTGGAACCAAAAACGAAAACTTCCGTTTTGCTTTTAAGGTCGTTCCAACATCAGTAACATGGACTATTAACTGCATTTTTATTATGAGTGCTAACTTTGTGTGTATAAGCCCCTGCACACTGTAAGCACTTGTCTGATATTGTAACAGCTATGAGCTATTTAACTGACTGTGAAATACTTCTGAGACTTATACCCTAAGTTGTGACTGAAAAAAGTCCTTGATGAAGCCCACTTACATGATCAGCAAACAAACAATAAATAAGCTTTCTAGTTAGTCTTCATATTCATACAACTAAAGGAAAGAATAAAGCTTTTCTCCAAAATGTTCTGGTCAATAAATCTAAAATTGAGCAATGTATACTATCAATAGACCTAAAATTCAGCAATGAATACTAACAATAAACCTAAAATTCAGCAATGCATACTATCCAAAATCCTCCTTTGAATCAAACTACATCCACCCTCAATAAAAAACAAACTCAGTATGGTTTGAAAAAAAAAACCACTAAAGGTAGCTAAGCAGCAAAAAGCTTTAATCAGTTTATTGTGGGAAGCTTCCATAGTTAATTTGCTTGGATTTTTTTTTCTTCACACTGAAACCAGACAGATATACAGTTTGCCATCTTATAAATAAGCAACTTGTACATACATCACAACATAATAAAAACACATTGCTAAATCAAAGGCAGCTGTTAAAAGAATGATTTTTAAATAAAACAAGTAAAATTATATTTTCCTATCTCTTTTTTTATTGTGAAGTTCTAAACGGACACTTTAAGGAACTGAACTTCATATTAGAGAAACAAATAATTGTCACAAATATCCAATCCCTTTAACTCAAAACTTTGCATTTCCCATAAACAGAAACTACACTGTAGTATATTCAGAGAATTTGTATTAGTGTCTAATCTACTCATCCAGCTCTATCAAAGTAATTACATAAATTCTGTATCTGTGTTGGAACTGTGAGGGAGAATGGGTGACCTAGATTTAGAAAAATACAGGGTGACCTAGATTTAGAAAAATACAGTGTCTCCAGAAAAAAATGGCACCATATTTACAAACCCCAAATACTGGAAACTGAAAAGTCAGGGAATGTAGATGTTGGGACCATACGGATTACAGTTACCAATGGATTTTTGTCATATGTTGTGTAGCCAAAGGTATCATGAGAATCAAAGATGCAATGAGACCCAGGAGGTTCTCCAGACTAGACAGTAGTCTAAGTGGAAAAACTAATGAAGAGATCTAGCTACAGAGCTTCTTTTCTTGTAGAAGAAAAGCTCTTCAAAGTGAGGTGTCCCAGAGATACCCCAGGGAAACAATCCTGACAGAATAAGTCAGACAAGATATTGTTATATTTTTCTGAAATCCCAATTTGCGTATGAGACCTCTAACCAATGTGAGGGATTCCTGATCCTTGAAAAATACTCTGCATAGAAAGGCAAATGGCCTAAGTAATGAAAGACGTGATGTATCTCCTGTACATCCCCAAGACAAACACCAAGCGAAACACTACATTCAAGGACTGAACTTTTGTCTACAACATAAACAGAACCTGCTGGAAGAACTGATATATGTCTGAAAGGATTCTCACCCTATGGAATAAGCTCCCCATCTATGTGAAGCTGAGTTCATCCCTGACCAAGTTCAAAGGAAACCTTGATCACCCTCAGCCTGGCCCATGTCTTTGATGGACAGAGGTTGACAGAAAGTAAATTAATCCCCAACTAATATACCCCTACATAACCCTTAGCTGCCTCTTTATTAACATACCCCACCAAACAGACATCCAAGGAACTCTAGGACAAAACAGAGTTGGGTTGCATGGCTAGGCTTGTAAAGTCTGCAGTAAACTGTTACAGAAGATGGACACACTGTAAATACCATTATAATGGTGGACAGACCAAAAGGTAATGCAGAGAAACTGGTAATGTCATCCAGACAAAGAAATACCTCTAGTGACTTCTGAAATGTAGACCCAGGAATGTAATGATATGCATCTTTTAAATCTGAAGTTATCAGAAAATGCAAATGGAAAATAATGGTGAGTGAGGGTGAATCCCTTGTAAAGGGTGGGGGGGGACAATACTATTGTCAAAAGTAATCTTAATGAATCTAGCGTTTGCCAGGGATGGAGGGAGTCTTATAAACAGCCGTACAAACATAGGACACTGCCCTAGTTCTGGGGGTGGGGGTGGGGGTTAAAATGTTTTTAGGCACTCACTGCAATAGTTTTTAAACATGTGTTTACCAGCAGCTTGCTCAGTTAGTTTATATTGCCTTTAAAATAATGTAGCAAGGGGGCATTAAATCCTTTGGCCAACTTGGAGAAGGAAGGCTGAAAAATTGAGATATCTCAAGAATCAGAATACCTCTCTCAACACACTTAACAAGGATCTCTGCAGCAGATGCTCCAAAACTAACTTTCTATCCAAGGGAAAGACAAAATATCATAACTGACATCATCTGGGGAGGTTTTAAAAGCACAGCCAAACAAACTTCCTCATAACAGTTTCAGTGGCAACAGCCTTGAAGTGGCATCCAGAATAATGTGTGCATTTTAAATAACAGGTAGCCACTTGAGACACAGAAGCAACCAAGTTGGACAAAGGAGATTTAACCTCAGAAGAGGAAAAAAAATTCTAAAACATTCCTCTTATTCTTACAATAGGCAAGCATACACTTCAACATAAGAGCATGACAGGTGAGAATACTAAATGCAAGTGTTACAGAAGAATAAACTTAGTTCCCAAATCTAGCAGAAGCCTCCCATCCTTGTCAGAAGGAGATGAATTATTATTAATTAAATGTTAAACAGCTGGTGAATTTACTAAAGCAATAGTTTCTGGTTCAGATCTGTGATAAGTGATCAAAATATGAAAGACTGAGACACTTTACATAGCTTATCTGCTTTTTGGGAGACAACAGGATGGCTGTCAGGGAAATGAAGATTGTGACAAAAAAAAAGTCCTTATAAGCCGCCAGAACAAGAAGAATATGAGTAAGTTCTGGAAATTCCAGTTCTAACAAAAAATAATACTTCCTAAGGGACTAAGGAACAGAACAAGAGGAATATGAGTAAGTTCTGGAAATTCCAGTTCTAACAAAAAATAATACTTCCTAAGGGACTAAGAAACATTACTGTTTTCATAGGTTCATAGGTTCATAGGTTCATACTAGGCTATCTGCCCTAGGGCATTTATAAGCCTAGCCAGAGTGTGTGTGGCTTTCACCACCCCTTAGGATGAGAATACTATACCCATTAGTTTGCTGTGCCTCTGTCCAGCAGTGATACAGAGATGATTCCCGGGGTAAACCTACGATCTCCCATCCACTCGTCAAGATTTCTCTTGAACAGAGTCAGTGAGGGGCTCTGCCTCACATGGACTGGGATTCTGTTCCATAGTGTAGGGAGTCTCTGGGTGATGAATCTGTCCCTCCAGCACGTCCTATTTATATCCGTGTTGAGGTTTAAGTCTCTTGCTCTCGTGGCTCTGGTGGATTTGGATTTTTGAGGTGGAGCATGTCCATTAATTCCGGGTTGGACATGGCCTTGTATGTCAGGCACAGATCACCTCTGAGCAGACGGTATGCGACTGAATAGAGCTGGAGTTTCTTCAGTCGGGCATCGTATGACATATGTTTGAGCCCCTTTATCCTTTTGGTGAGGAACTTTTGGGGTCTTTCCAACTGCTGCAGGTGTCGGGTAAGGTACATTCGAATGGGGCGTTGTACTCAATCATTGGTCTGATAAGTGAAGAGTACAGGGGTACAATGACCTCTCCTGATCTGGATGTGAATCCCTTCATGATCAGGTGGGCAATGTAGAAGGTCTTCCAAACCACTTTGGCAATGTGAGTGTCAAAAGAGAGGTTACTGTCAACTTGGGTCCCCAGGTCCCTGATAACTTCTTCCGTGTTTAATGGATTACCACCTATGTGGTAATTAGGGGTTACCTTGTTTTTCCCAAAGGGTATGACTATACATTTTTGGCATTTAGCTTAAGGCCATGGCTCTGGCACCAGTTATCCATTTCTATGAGACCTTTCTGGAGGATGTCTGTGTCTGATGGAGTGTCAATTATGGTGCCCAGTTTGCAGTCATCTGCAAATTTTGTCAGCCACAATCCCCTATGTTTGCCTGCACTTCAGAAAAATAAATGCCGAACAAGAGGGGGCCCAGGACTGAGCCCTGTGGGACACCGCTCATGACCGGCTTAGAGTCTGACATGGCACCAGCAACTCTAACCCTGTGTGTTCTGTCCTTGAGCCAGTTTGCAACCCATCTTGTGACATATGGGTTTACATCTAAGCTGGTGAGCTTTTCTATGATGCCCGAGTGGGGTATTGTGTCGAATGCTTTTGCTAGGTCAAGGTAGGCTGTGTGAACTGCCTTACCCTCATCAATGGCCTTAGTGACTGTTTCGAAAAAGTCGACCAAGTTCAAGAGGCAGGATCTGCCCTTGACAAAGCCAAATTGGGTAGGATCCAGTGTCTGTAGGTCCCCAATGTCTTTATTTATGAGTTCCATTATGATCCTCTCCATAGCTTTGCAGACAAGGCTCGTCAAGCTTATGGGGCGGTAATTTCCATGTCCGTAGAAGCACCGCCTTTGTGGAGTGGGACCACAGTTGCCGTACGCCATTCTTTGGGTACGTAACCTGTAGTAAGGCTAAGATTAAACAGCAGCCTTATGTGTGGGTTTAGTTCCTCATTGAGTTCGTGTAGCACACAGCCGGGGACACCGTCCGGTCCCATTGATGCTGTGTTTTTTGCTTTAGAGAGAGCAGCTCTCACCTGGGCATCTGAGATGTTTGGGAGGCTAGACTCTGGTGGGATAGATATTTCTCCTTTTGGGGAGGGAGGGAGAAATTTGCACTGAACCTGTCTGCCAGTATGTTGGCAATGTCTGTGGGTTCAGTGATTTTTATCATTTTGGACTAATTCTGAGCATATCTGGGAGTTTCCACCCAGGTTTCTAACATAGCTAAAGAAGGCTTTATGATTGTCTTTTGTGTCAATAGCGATTTTTCTCTCAAAGTTGGCCTTGGATGATTTTATGAGTGATCGTAGTTTTTTGCTAGTATTGATCAGAGATGCCTTCCCATTTAGGGATTTTGCTCTGTCATGTAGTAGCTTTCTCCACTTGTTGTAGAGTTTGTTTATGGCTGGAGTCCACCAGACCGGGCGCCTGCCTTTGGTGGAAAAGGCCTTGATTTTATTAGGGATTGCTTGATCCATACATTCCTGGAGGTGCTCGTAGAAGGCATTTGTAAGGGTTTCAGCAGCGTGGGTTGTGGTTTCCACTGGCTCGGGGGCCTTGAAGGATACCACTCCAGTCTTAAGAAGTGTAAAGTTTGCTTTTGAGAAGTTCTTCACTGTGGTCTTTTTTGCTGGGGGTGGGGGTGGGATGTGGATCTCCAGTGAGATTAATTTATGGTCTGATGTCACCAATGTGGGATATACTTCGGTGTGGAGCATTTTGTCCCCATGTTTGTGATGATCAGGTCTAGTATATTTTCTCCTCTTGTGGGAATGGTGACTAGTTGTTCCATAGCATTTGAGTTTATGAACTCAAGGAACCTTTGGGCTAGGGTGTTGGGGCTTGAGTAATGTTCCCAGTCTATGTTTGGGTAGTTGAAGTCACCCAATATGATGGTGTTTGGAGAGACATTTATACTCTCCAGTGTCTTCAGGAAGGCTGTGTGGGTTTCCTGAGTTTGAGAAGGTGGTCTGTAGCATGTTACAAACTGTAGGGCAGTTTTACCTATGGTTAATTGCACCTGGATGGTCTCCGATGCTTCGTGCGTTGCCACTAACCTGGAGGTGTGGGTATCCTTTATGAATATGGATGCTCCTCCTCCTTTTGTAGTTCGGTCCGGATTTTGGGGCCGGAACGCATGATATGAGGTATAACCTGATAGTGCTGGGGTGCTCTCAGGTGCCTTGAACCAGGTTTCAGTCACAGCACAAACATCGATGTTCTCCATACTGAGGAGGACTTCGAGGGCGTGCATCTTGAGGTTTAGACTTCTGGCATTGAGCAGTATTACCCTTAGTTTTTCTCCATTTTTGTTTTCTAGGGCGGTAGGTTTATCATTTGAGCCTTGCCTAGAAAAGGCACTATGGGGGTGGCAAGAGCCTTTGCCAATATCCAGAAGCCCAGGGGTGACAGGTGCAAGCCATCCCTTGCGAAGCAGCGTGGCTTGTCAAGCATGTCATCCCAGGCAGACAGACATTGGATCCCCTTAGAATGACACCAGTAATTAAGCCAATTATTAAAGCTGATCATTTTGTCTCTGTATAGTGGCATCATTCTTGGTGAGGGTAGGATACTGCTCAGGGTCAGGGTCATACCGGCCTGGGCTACATAATCTGAGAGCTCCTCTATGTCTCTTTTCATGTAGTCCAGGGAGGTGCGTCTCAGGTCGCTCACACCGGCATGGACAATGACTGAGTCATACTTGTACTTGCTGTGGAGTGACCTGAGTGCTTGTGTTATGTGGCGGATTCTAGCGCCTGACAGGCAGCTAACTGTGATCTTTTCCTTGTTCAGTCTGGTGAGTGGGACGTCAGTGTGTCTGACTATGGAGTCACCTATAACAAGTGTGTCTGGCATTGTGTTTGGCCTTAAGGGCTGTGACTGTTTAGCACACTGACTTTGAGAACTATGTGTTGCATGTCTTATGTCTTGAGGTGGCAGTTGCTTGGGTGTCTGCTTTGGAGGCCTCTGTAGTTTTGGTAGATTTTTGATCAGTGCCTCCGAGTATGTCTTTGTGTGTTTATGTGTTTGTTTTGCAGTTGTGATAGTTCTATGTGAAACTGGGTTTGTGGTGTGCATGGTTTCCTTCTCCTCCTGTCTGGTCTTGCCAGTCCTGAGTTGAGAGAGCTCAGCCTCCAGTTTGGCTATATAGTTGCATCTCTCACATGTATTTGTGTTTTGTGGGAGAAGGAGTGGGTTGTCTGTGTACATGAGGCAATTGTAACATTGCCTCAAGATGCCCAGATTCACCAGCTGAACAGGAGAGGACGCTAGCAACTGACCCTTCAACATGCTAGAAAACGTGAAAAAGTTTGCTGTGTAACTGAGTCAGAAGGGACCTATAGGGAAATGGGTACTCAAGGGGATTCTAGGCTAATGTAGTACTTTGTTTAGTATACAAGTACTTTACCTATATAAAAATGCTTTAGGAGCAAGTGCTGAGCTATTGAGATAGAGAATAGACTGTTTAGATTGCAAGTAGAGAAGTTCTAAGGGAAAAATTGAAGAGCAGACTTTACGGAGCCAGAAATAGTTTAACCTTGTTTAACCGGCGCTGCCCGATGCTGCTCTATGGGCAACTCCGCGCTAAATCACGCTAAAGCGGGCTTTATAGCAGGGGGTTGAAAAGACCTAGGAATTGACCCAAAATGGCCAATAGACTACAAGTTTCTGGTTGGAACCACTGCTCTAGGGACAAATAGGCTGCTCAGTGCTCCCCACTCCCACTGGTGAACAAAGAAGCTTCCCTTTATCCAAATAAGGATATGGAATAGCACAGGAACCAAGCCAAAGCCCAGAGATCAGCAAACTCTGAAGACTGGACTATTCTAGTTCAGTAAGGTGGGAAAACAAGATTTTTTTTTTTTTTTTTTACAGAAAACAGAGGAAAAACAGACAGTAAATGCTATAAATGCTTTTAAACGGCTAGCGCACTTGAGTGTGTTAGCCTACAGGTAAAATTAAGCAACAAATAACTTTTTAAAAGTGCAAAACAGTTAATCAACACAAAAACAGTTTAAATAGAATGCAGAGCTGTATAAACAGGCGAAAATGCAGTCGCTAAGCAGTAAATAATCAAAAGCCAGAAAAAATACTTAAATCAGGAAAAAGTCACTCTTTTGCTCTCTGCTGCTTGTAGAACTCTGCAGGACACCACGAGGAGCTGTGCTGAGTTGAATACAAGCGAAAAAGCGCGCTAAAGCGGGCTTTATTACAGGGGCTGAAAAGAGCTAGGAATTGACCCAAAATGGCCAATAGACTACAAGTTTCTGGCTGGAACCACTCCTCTAGGGACAAACAGGCCGCTCAGTGATCCCCACTCCCACTGGTGAACAAAGACGCTTCCTTTTATCCAAATAAGGATATGGAATAGCACAGGAACCAAGACAAAGCCCAGAGGTCAGCAAACTCTGAAGACTGGACTATTCTAGTTCAGTAAGGCGGGAAAACAAGATCTTTTTTTTTTTTTCTTTCTTTTTTGCAGAAAACAGAGGAAAAACAGACAGTAAATGCTATAAATGCTTTTAAGCGGCTAGCGCACTTGAGTGTGTTAGCCTACAGGTAAAATTAAGCAACAACTAACTTTTTAAAAGTGCAAAACAGTTAATCAACACAAAAACAGTTTAAATAGAATGCAGAGCTGTATAAACAGGCTAAAATGCAGTCGCTAAGCAGTAAATAATCAAAAAACCAGAAAAAAATACTTAAATCAGTTATAACAAATGCTCTGAAATATACTGTATATTTCCAAAATGTTTGAGAAGGACAGTCAGAAGATTCGTTCTGGAAATAGAGAATCCTTCAAAAGTACTTGCTGAAACCACATTGGCCTCAGAATCTGAATTCTCTGGAGACGACATAATCTGTGCCATCAGAAAGATTTTTAGGTTCAATCTCTTGAATCTTTACAAAAAATGAATAATCCCTTTTTCTTTTACCAGAATCAGCCATATTGGAAGGGTCAAGAGCTTGCACTAAACCCTGCGCTAAGCCCAATATATTAGTCCTGTCCAGGGTAACTGAGACCAGGGAAGACATAACTTAAGTTTGTTTCTTCAGAAATTCTTGTCAAAAAGAAACAAAGACTCATTTTTGCCAGGACAAAAACTTCCTAGGGATGGTCACAGCTTTTTAGCTAAGCACAGTGATATTCTTTGCCTCTACTCCAAGGACTGACTGACAAGAGTGATTCTCCCTTGACTGCCAAGGGCACGTCAACAGCCACAGAGAACGTGTTTAATTCCAAATCAATGGCGGCTGTCCCCAAGGAAAAAGTGTGGTCCAATGAGCTAGTTTTGGCTACAACAGAGTTACCCTCCTGTGTCTGAGGTACTTTATCATCCTGCTGTAATGGCAAGGGCTGCTTAACATGTTTTTTTTTTTTATTATTGCTGGAAGAAGGTAGAACTGAGGTAGGTTGTTCCATGGTTAAGCTGGAAAAAGTACCTGGTTTCCAGGGAATCCTGGCAGCAACAGTCAGTAAGACAGGTTAAGATGTAAAATGTATTTTTTCCCTGAGTAAACACAATAAAAAGTATCTAAACACAACCTCAATGTCCAAAAGTAAAAGACCACTACCTACACTATAGAAGAATTAAACAACTTTTTACCACAAAAGTAACAAAGGAATGCCTCCTGTTTAAAAGTGTACAAAAGTCATGTGACAGTTACGTATTTTTAATGAATGTCACATGACAGTCATAAAAAAACAGTTTCTCCTAGCATAATTAAGTTTTGCAGAAAATGTAGGTTTTCTACTACAAAAAGTAAAGTGGAAGTTTTTTCCCCAAAGGGAACTTATCTGCCAAGCAATGGAACATTATCCAGCAGTCGATCCTCAAAAGCCCACATGGGAATGGTTTCTTCAGGGTCAGAAAAGCTCTGAAGGGCATGGTGCCCAAACTTGACATTTAGTCAGCTCAGCGCGAGCTGTCTAATGGTTTAGGTGTGTAAAAGATGCCCTGAATCCTTGGAAGCTAGGTGGCAGGTATATCCTTGGCAGGGTACTTCATCCCTCCTATCCTCTAATATACACATATCACACACTCACACCTATAGCCCCTCTCAAATTTCCCAAGAACAAGTGCTCAGGGTACTAAAGCCAAGGGCACTAAGTCTGTGGGGCCAGATAACACATCAGGCTGTCTACTGGTCAGAATGAAACATGAACTGTCAGATCCCCTAAAGAAGCTACAAAATATCAGTCTCAAAACAGGTTTTGTGACAGAAGAATGGAGGACAGCAACAATCATTCCCTTGTACAAAGGTGGGGCATCAATGAATATTAGTAATTATAGACCCATCAGCCTGACCGGTCTCACCTGTAAGGCCATGGAAAATATTATTATGGAATTAATAAATAAGGATACAGGTAAACTACAGACTCTCGACCCAATCCACTTCAGATTCATCAAGGGCAGATCCTGCTATTTAAAGTAAACTTCTTCAAAATGTTACTAAAGCAACTGGTACGGGCAATATACTGCACACCACAAGACTAGACCTTGTAAAGACATTCAACACCCTCTTATATTCAGCTATTGTGGATAAAATTTCCCAGATAATGTCACTGAATAGCACACTGGCTCACAAATAGAACACAGGATGTTAGTGTGGGCAGGTCTACCTCCTCCAAAAGAGCAGTTGCTAGTGATGTACCCAGGTTTCAGTCCTTGGACCACTCCTCTTTGGCATTTACTTCTTGGAAGTCAATGCTAATGTTAAGGAGTTTTGGCTAACAAAGTCTGCAGATGACTACAAATCTCATGCTATCATAAAATCCCCAGAGGATACCAAGGACCTTCAAGAGGGCCTGTCTCCAAGAAACAGCTGGTGTCAAAATCATGGACTAAAACTATATCATCTCCTTCAACAAGCATAGCTCCTCATGTAATTATCAAACTAATACACCCCTGAAAATTGATCCTGTAATTTGGGATATGGAACAATAATGAACTGCCCCATGATCACCATGTATACACTGCTGTAAGGAAGTCCTTTTCTCATTTTCAGCTTATATCTAATGGCATTGCATCCAGACCCATGGATGTAATCTTTCCACTGTACTAGGCAGTCATTAGGCCAATTATTCAGATTAACTTTTATTATATATGTGTCCAAACACTTGTAACAATGCTTTCTCACTATAAAAACTTTGCAGACTATCTCCAAGCCGTCTCCTTTTTCACAATATCAAACTAACTAGTGAGAGATGACCTATGCATCTTGTATAGAACTTCAACAGACCCTATTCTGTCTGAGTTATTGCACATTTATAAGCCCAATGGTATCATGAACACCTGTTCAAGGTATCTGAAACTATTTAGCAAAATAAACCGTACATGTTGTAGGTACATGTATGTATCACAGAGAATAGTACTTCTGTGGAACCACTTTCCACTCCACATAATGCAATGTACTTCTCTTACTCTGTTCGAATGTAAGTTGGACAAATGGATGGTTAACCACAAATTCATCCCTAGTAGCACCCTTGTCCCTCACAGATATGGGAAACATGTAAATATACTAACATATCCCTCTTATGTGTCATTCATCTGCAAAATAGAAAGGCTAGAAACTACCATGGGGATGTAAGACTAGGTTTCTTAAGATCCTCACAGATCATTAGTCTAGTAAGTACCTATGAACCAAACTTGGCAAACTGTAAAACACATCTGACATAAAATTTGAGAATTGGAATGTGATGATGAGTACCTTTCAAATCCAGTGTTACTAGAAAAGAGAGGTGGAATGAGAGGTAACAGAGGTTGCAGATAAAACATTTTGAATTTTGTAATTTTTCTGTAAAGGTTTAGAAAAGAAAGGTCTAGGACAGGTTTCCAATGTTCCCTCTTTCTTTGGCACCAGAAAGATTCTTGATTAGAACCCATTCCCTGTTTGATCTTGGGTAACAGGTTCTATAACTCACTGAAATAGCATTTGATGAACAAGAGGCAAAAAAGTGAAGTTTGATTAGATGGATACAGTAATCCCTTGTACAGGAGGAAGGGAATTATACTGCTACTTGCAACCTTTTTCAATGATTCCCAGAAGCCAAGTGTCTGGGGTTATCTATTTCAACAGATGGAAGTGCAAACCTAACTTTTAGCATAGCTTTACTGGAATGTCAGGGTGGGAAGGGGAAAACATGTGAAAGGACATATAGTCAGTGTTGTTTTTTTAGATGCTCATTAGTTCTAGGAGGATTGTTCCTTCCTTTTTGAACATCCCTGCCATTGTTTTCTGAATTTGTGTTTACCCATGACTTGCTGAGATTGGTTATTTTGGTTCCTATAAAAAGAACCTGAATTTGAATGAAATCTTCTATTGCATTTTGGCATGGGGTTTGAAAATTCAGGGTAACCCCTTGATTTAACTTTCCTTCATCATCATTTAAGGGCTTCAGCACCAGAAGGACATCCATGTTATCCATCTTTACAGCTATCAGTCTCCATACTTAACCTTGCTGCTATTAGGTGTGCACCAAACGATGAGTTATCTATTATTAAAACCTTTCTAAATGCTGAAAATTAAGTATCTGAGCCTCCCCAAATACTTCAGACGTGTGTGGTTGGAGTCTATGGAGTGCATTGTACCCAATTGTTGTGTAATGCACAGCTCAGTGCAGCCCAGCAAAACAGTACAGCAACAAGGAAAACACTAATATTTAAACAGACAAGACAAAACATAAAAACAGCCCATCGATTTGAACTTTGATTTTTGCTTAGTTAGTCACTCGCTAAGTGCACCAGTCAGTTACTTTCTCTCACAAAGCCACACCTGGTACAAAACTAGCCTTTCTTCACAGCACAACCATGTAAAAACACATTAGTTTACCACAAAATTTAAATGTAATTACAATTTCATTTCCTTGGATGTAGAATGGATTAGTAGTAAGGCCATTTCCAGGAAAACTTGGCCAAAGTAGCAGATCTATTTTCGATATCTAACCAAGTTGTGTTTCTTTAACAGAAATGTATTTTGAATTACTATTTTTTATTCTGCCACCACCACCCATGCATCGATTTGAGATGATGTAAATAAAGAGGCTAATGTTACAGACTACTGAGAATTCAGGCATTCTTACTGTTATTTGGTGATAGTGTCTGGTTCTCTGGTTTGATTCCCGACTTTAGTGCCTTCTCTGCAGTGTGCTTGTCCTCTCTGTGTCCTTATAAGTTTTCAGCAGGGTCAATGGTTTCTTCCTATATTCCAAAGACATGACAGTGGGCTAGGTGTGTGTGTGTGCCCTCTCATGTGTGCAAATTCATATATTAGTGTGCAATTGTGTTCTGTTATGGGCCAGCATTACACCTGTTGCTAGTCAAGCTACACTGTATACTTGATCCTGAATGAGTGATTGACTGGACAGGGACACACACACACATGCAAAACTGATTTATGATTGATTTTATTTTAAGTAGCTGATTCTGCCTTCTTATAAAATTACTGTGCATCTAAAAATTGGGATTTATTTTATAATCTGATTGCTTTTCTCACTGGCAAAGTTACTTCTTAATAGCAACTATTCATGGTATTTGCTGGTAGTCTATGTTCCTTCTAATAACCCTTCTTGCTACAGCAGAGCTTCAGTTTAGTTAAAATTTGCACCGGTGACTGTGATGAATAATTTTCCCAATGAAAATGTGGTTGTTGCAGATGGAAATTTACAGATGCACTAGCACAATTATACATACTGCCTACCTCATAACAGTTAACAGTTTTCATTCACATAGGCAACAAATTAGGATTGCTCAAAATTAAAGTAGTTGTTTGCTGTGTGTGTGTGTATTTACTGTCTTTTCAGGAGCCCAAACAGAGGCATTTCTTAATGAAATGTAATATTTTGCAAGACAAACTATACCTTCAAGAAATGCAAACAACATATCTTTGTTTACTGCCTAGGTAAAGACTCACCACGGGATTCAATAACACCTACACTAAGTGTGCATTGTTCTGAGTAAACAGACAACACAGGCATAACCAGGGTTGCCAAATATCCCTATTTGGGTGGGACTGTCCCGAGATCAGCAGCCCGATCCCGAGTCCTGCCCTGACGGTTTAAATCCCGGCCAGCCTCCGCTTTGTTTGTTTTTTTTTTTTGATTGGCCCGTATACCTGGCATACGGGCCAGTCAAAAATTGCTAAACACGGAGCTTCTTGTGTTCCGCATTAAACACGAGAAGCTCCGTGTTTAGCGATTTTTGATTGGCCCATATGCCGGTATACGGGCCAATCAAAAATCGCTAAACACGGAGCTACTTGTGTTGAATGCAGAACTGCAATGCATTAAACATGAGAAGCTCCATGTTTAGTGCAGAGCTACTGTTCTTTAATGTGGAACTGTATTCCGCATTAAAGACCTTTTTTTTTTTTTGGTCTTCACTTGCCGTGAGAGACCTTCTTTTTTTTTTTGTCCCTACCTGGGGGCTGGAAATCTGGCAACCCCGGGCATAACTCACACCTTCTTCCTCCTAATTTTAGTTTTCCTACTGATTTTCTTGAAGTTTTAAATATTGACAGGGATTCATAAATGTTACCACAAAGTGTAAACTACATGGACACAGTGTAATCTTTCTGAGTGATTAGAAAGCACAAAAAATGTGGTATGGATGTTCTTGAATACAGATCATGTACACTTAGGGTAGGTGTTATTGAATCTGGCCATAGTATACACTTAGTGCACACTTCATGTAGGCCTTATTGAATCTGGCCCTCAGTATTGTTAGATGTCAGGTATTATGCTGTCATTATTGTATTATATATATTTTTTTCAAACATAGTATCACAGTTTTGTGAATATAGGAATAGAAGAACTATTTCTCCCTAAATTGTCAGAGCAGTCATCATCCACTTCCAGGCCATAACTGTCCAAATGACCATGCAAAAGCAGGGATAGTGTTTTATTCTCACAGTTATTGTCCATCCTTAAGAAGTAATTGAATGCAGAGAGAATGTTTTATTCACTTCGCAAAACTACCTCAATAACCCTATCCAGAACCCTGTTTATACACTGTGCAACAAAATGGCCACTACTCTTTGAAATGTTATTCCAGAAAATAAAGAAATGCTGATAATCTTACTGCCTTTGAAATACAGTTAAGTGCCTATCTTGTGAAAGAGAATAAATACCATTTTTACTCAGACCCTAGTTAATCACTGGCAGCCCACCCTGTCACATCTGTTTGGCTATATCTATTCAATACTCACAAATAATTACTTTTAATTCAGTTTTAATAGGATTCAGATGATTATCACAGTAAACGTGAAGACAGTGCATGTAGCTTTTTCTTTTATTATTGCTCACATTTTAACATCCTACTTTATGTTGTACGGCACTTGTTAGGTTATCATGTATGTTATTTCAATGTACTGGTGCTGCACAACTCATGATTTTATTGGACCAGTTCACTTACCCAATTAATAAACATACATAAGTACATATATACAAACAGACATAAATAAACTCTCTGTGTCATGAAAAAAACTATACTGCTGAGAGAAATGTATTAATTCTCCAATAGCTTATGCGCTTATTTGGTTTTGTTACATCAGATTGCCCATACCTTACACAACTTAAATCAACTTAAATAAGTGCCAAAACCTAATTAATGTTGATGGCTTTTAAGTAGTTACACTATCCCGAGTTAACTTACCTAGTAATTTGTGGATCTTTTGGTAAAGCCTGTGGTGAAGTACAGTCTGTTAAAATGTATGGATACTACATAGTTTGCATTAATACTGAAAGCTTTATTTTTTTAATCCCTGTGCTCTATGTTTGATAGCTTGCCTAGAAAAATCTATATCACATTTAACTTCTACAGGTGGTCGACAGTTTGTTTATAGCATTACAACTTTTGTTACATTAATTGGTTGTGACATCACATTTCTTTTTTTTTTTTTGGAAATATTTCTTAACAAAATATCAATAGGTGCATCGATGCTGGGCCTTAATTAGAAAGGTTCATAGGTTGGTACTAGGCTATCAGCCCTATTGTCTACACAATCCTAGCCTAGCCAGAAAGTACACAACAGGAGGAAATAGAAAGTACAAAACAAACCTATGGTTTCTGTTTAATATTCCCTGCACTTTCTGAAAACCCAGCATCCATACATGGAATAACTTAACTGTATAAGATAAACTTCTTTACACTCTTAAAAAAATTGGAGGAGTATGATAAAACTAGCTGTGATTTTCACACATCATTATGCCTTTGTAATGTAGCCACTGACCATCTTTTGGCTGTGTGGCTCAATAGATATTCAATCTGCCAAAGCTGGTAGTAGTGAATGTATGTAATAAAGATCCCAAGGAGCTTTAACAATAAACAGAACTGGTACTTCCCCAATGATGAGCCTAAGCACATTGTACATCATACCTCTCAACTGTTTTTGATTTTGCCACAGATATTTGTTATGATCCTCTAAGAATTTCTTTTTACTTTTCTGGTGATATTAGACATTAGTTTCAGTATTAGTCTTCAAACATGCATGGTGATGTCCAAACTGTTGTCCTACTAACCCAGTGAATTGCAGTAATATTTACAAATTGTCCTTTATTTTGGTCCTTCATCTCCCAATACCCTTAAAAAGAAGTTGAGAAACATGTCATCAATATTACTCCCATGTTCTGTCTTCCCTTAAAAAGGAGCAGTGGGTCCACAAAAATGACACGAACTATGCTGTAATGGGATTCCAAAACTATGTTTTTATGAAACCTCTGTCTTCTTACTGATGGCAGGGATAAGAATGCCGTTAAATAAAACAGGCTTGTTTTTTCAGCCATTTTCCAAAGCATTACTGACAGAAGATATGTACAGTATTTAAATGCTTTTAGAGCTTGACCCCAATGATACAGATAACTTGACCCATAAGGGGCACACTAAGATGTTTCAAAAAGGTGCATATATTTACAAGTACTGCCTGGTGCCAATCTTCATTTTATATCCCATTCGTAACCCACTCCTTTCCAATTTTGCCAGAGGACATTAAATAGCCCATGAAAATCTTGGACAATAATTACAGTAGCCTCAGCACCTCCCCACCCTTAACTACCACAATTGCCATCCAATTTCCTTACTTACTGTTATATCAGAGGTGCAGAGAAACATTTTGTGCCTATAGCCTTGTTGTCCAGTACCCCAAACTTCCTCAAAATCAAACGCATACACCTCTCCAAATGTTGACCCCTACAAAAGGATGGTCAGCATACCTTTCAACTGTCCATATTTTCATAGAATGTCCAGATTTCTGCATTATATGTTTGGTTTGTTCCTCATAAAATCTGCTTTTTTCGTAAAAAAAAAAAAAAAAAAATGAAGCTTGAAGACAGTAATGACAGACATTTGAGTTTCGGACTTCATATCCTTCAGAAAAATGCAGGAGAACACAAAATGTGTTACTCTAGCCACTTTCTACGTTTGTAAGAGCAATATTTAAAATCTTTCCCTGTTTGGGGGCTAGGGTTACCACCTGTCCCACTTTGCGGGGGAGAGTCCCTCTTTAGGCAGTTGTGTCCTTCACAAAACATATTAAAAATGGCAAATGTCTTGAGATTGTAGGACATAATTATGCCCTATATTTTATGTAATAGTTGCATAAAACAGTTACTCTGTATCTAGAATACCTAAACGTTATAAGAAACAGAATAAGTAACTAAAATGCTACAAGAATAAGCTTTTATTTAGGCAAAAAAGTTAAGTTCTATCCTTTGCACTGACCGTGGGTATGTGTTGGCCTGTAAAATCTGATGTTTGGCACGAAAATGTCCCACTTTGGTCATTTGAAAAGGTGGCAACACTAGGGGGCCTTTTGCCCGACCCCCCCCCCCCCCCCATTATTTTAGGCTTTGTCCAGATTTGGTGCTTTACGAAGTTGTACGATATGATGACAAGCACCATTTTCTATCGTTATTCTCTACAACACAAAAAGGGGTGACTTTTATTTCAGATGAGTAAGCTTGTATTTTTAAGTATGCTGTGTACAAAGTGCAGTAGCTACTACCCAATTGTTTAGAGAGAGACATATGTCAGCCTCTGCCAGCCACATTGTATACTATAGCGATTAAAGGACACGATCAGTGTCTTTAAGGGACGCTATATTTTCTCTGTGATCCTGCTCGCTCGCCTTCTGCCACCTTAAATCATACAATCTTACTCCAGGTTTAATTAAAACTGATGGATGTCTTTCGCTCTGCAAGTTTGACTTGCAGCAGAAAAGACACTGACTGTGTTTAATTTATCTCGAAAGAGAGTTTCGTATGCAACGCAAAAGCAAGGGACTCATTATCGAGAAACGCCGGATTCCTGAGAGCCTCCCAGTTATCCTCTGGTGATGTAGTGTCTACCTTTGCTGTATGCCCAGTTAACTTATTTTATATCCCTTTAGAAAGAGAACACAAGAAGCAGAGGCGAAGTCTAGGACAAGGACAGTGAACCCCGGCGAGGACTACGGACATTAGTGGTCATCATCATTTGGCAGCCTGATTAAGGGTGGTTGTGAATGAGCTAGTGGTCAGTCCTATAACCACACCACAGCTATTGTTATTACAGGTTAGTAAGATTACCTGCACCCGTTAACCCGGAACTGTAAGAGATCAGAAAAGGGACATTCACTAGCAATGGAAATTATGTACATAGGACACGTTCATAGTCAATACATTTAAATTGGGTGAGGCAAGTGCAGTGTGCCATTGTCTGAAATTCACTGTAGGATATAATGCAATCGAATGCTCTTCAAAGGGCACCTTCGATATGAACAGAAAACGCCCACATCATTGTCTCTAAATAGAAAGAACAGGTTGCCGAGGTTTCAAAAGCTGCACCTTTAAGATCTGGGACTACAGCTACTTGGAGAATATCAGAACCGTTTCTCTTAACCAGAGGGCACCCCCACACCAGTTTAGCTGGAATACAAACAAAAAAACAAAACGTGGAACCACGTCTTGTGTATTGCTCCTTACCTTATCAGAAGGCGCTGTCCAGACCCTTCAGTCTTTCAGGCTACTGGAGCCAAATTATCATAAGGATCACTGTGTAACTGCGTCGGTGATTAAGTCGGTCTGTGATTGCAAGCGAGATCAAAATGTGTGGAGAAGTTAACCTTTGCTTTGCTTCCCTTCACCTTATTACTATACAGTGTAGAGTGCTACCTGCAATCTAATCTGATATGGAGTAGTCACTGAATCAGCGTTTAAAGATCTCATCTCATTTATGCTTTTATGGAGTAGCTTACACTACAAAGGTAATACGATTTAAAACAGCCTGTAATAGCAGTCCAAACGTCACTGAAATAGTACTTGCATATCTAACTTTATTAAGAACATGTGCAGATTTTTTAAATATTCGAAAAATCAAGACAGATTACTTCTACTGCCAACATTTTTATTAGAAACATATTCTGATGAAAACTCCTCTTTCCAATTAAACATACACACCATGCTTTAAAACTGTGCATTACTCCAACTCTCTTGCATAAAAAGAAAATGTACCATTTTCCTTTCAAAATGCATTGGCTGTTTGTTGTCTGATTCTTAACGAAATAGACAACACTGAAAAAAAAAACAGCTCATGTTCAAGCCAACTGGCATTTTTTAAAAAAGTCATGAAACAACAGTAGTACTGATAAATCTGATACAGATACATATTTATTGCAACATACGACTTCGCCAACCTGTTTTGACCAAGTTCTATCTTGCTATAGCTGCAATGTTCTAGCTGTTTTATGACAATTTGAGCTCATATGAGGACTTAACTATCCTGCCGCAATAGGAAGTGATAAATTCAATCAACACACCATCTGCAAGCACATATAATACACAATATTATCCAAAGGTGAAGCCATAAATCAAGTCAGTCAGTGAAGTTTTGACTGATTTTTTTTTATCATTCTGAAAACCTGATAAATCCACAAGTGAAGTGTATGTCTATTTTCAGAGGCAGTTGAAAGGTACACGTTTCCAACATACTGTTACAGCTGAAACACATTTGTTTGTTTGTGTCTTTTGGCTTTTCCCGGGTAGGGGTCGCCACAGCGGAACTCCGGTCCGCTAATGACTGGCAGTAGATTTTTATGTACTGGCTTGCCGGGCCTAACGCACAACCTTCAACAAAGGAACGCCCATTCACGCATGTCGCTACACAAAAGACGCTTTATCTGAGAATCGAACGGGCAACGTCTAACTGTGAGGCGACAACGCCACCGCAGTATCTACAAAATCAAATTTATCATACTCAGATTATGTGTTGCAGAAACAGATGTCAACAAATTAATTTCCACAAAGAAGACCCTTTAACAGACAACTAATAATTATAGAATGCTCAGCCTAACAAGTATATTTTATAAAGTAATGGAGAAAAATCAGTACAAAACTTCTGTCAGACATAGGAGACCTCTAACCCAGTATGATTTTTGTCAGAGGTAGATCTTGCAAGCTTCACCTCATACATTCCCCCTTCTCATACTTTCCGGTCTTCTACCTCCAGTGCCACCATCCATCACAGGGTCTACCAGCCCTTCTTTTCTTCTCCCAAACTAACACCAGATTTTGGGCTGGAGCCAATGTGGAACCTAAAGGTATTCAGAGGGGAGGTCTTGTGGCAACTGTTTCTGCAAGGAAGAGAAAAATTCTTTTGCATTATGACCTACCCTTTTGTCCCCTCACTACAGTCATCCCAGAACTGTCAAACAGGCCATTCCTCTTGCTATTGGACCATGCCTCCCCTCAGAGAGTGTTGAGATGAACATCCCTCCCCTGTGACTGGCACACCCATCCCTCCATTCCTGCACCTCAAACTTCGGAGTCGCTAATTGAACCTGGGTTACCTGACCCATAGTAGGGACCTTATTATCTATGTCACTGTGGATCCCCCTGCACCATGTTAATAATGGGTGCTAACCGTAACCCTAACTATGCCCTTTCCCCCAACTCTAACCCTGCACCTGACCTTAATAAAAACTTTCCTGTAACTTTGCCAGGGCACAGACGAATTTGAGAATAGTGTAACGAGGGGTGTGGTGCTAATATCGGGAAAGGAAATAGTCTTCCATTCTCGATATTTTGTACTTCGTTATTTGTTATGTTTAATACTCTGTACATTCAAACATATTTTGTGGATGTTTTCACTTCAGCATTATGTACGTTCTATCATACAGCATAGACCCATAGATATATATGTATGGGATCCGGACACATGCTCGACTAGCTTATGTCCGAATCACAAAACATCAAACACACATACACGAAAGCGCTTAACATTGAAAAGTGCTTCCGTGTGTGCCTGTTTTGTAGATCGGACTACAGTATGAGTAAGGGAAAATTCCCTTTTCCCAACTGTAGTGCGATCTCGGAGTGAAAATATTAAAGTAGGGGGGTGGGGGATGCAGGGGGGGGGGGTGCCGCCTTGCAAAAACAAAATTTTTTTCTTTTTGAACTACACATACACGGAAGCGCTTTTCGATGTTAAGCGCTTTCATGTATGTGTGTTCAGTGTTTTGTGATTCGGACACATGCTAGTCGAGCATGTGTCCTAGACCCATATGTATATACATATATGTGTGTGTATATATATATATATATATATACACATAAACGTGTGTGTATGTATGTATGTGTATGTGTGTATATATATATATATATATATATATATATATATATATATATATATATATATATATATAAAGAAATGAGGCATGAAATGAAGATGATTTAATTGGGCAGCTATTGTTATGGTACGTTCTTACAAAACTTTAACTGTATTATGTCCTTCACTGAACAGTACTGCAATATTGAATGCGTATGGGACGATTCCCAAAGCTTTTTAGATAGTTTGGGAAGAGGAAAATATAGTGGAACTGGAAGCCAGAACTCTTTGTAGGACAGATCTGGCAAAACCAGTCCTAGATCTGCAGAAAGCATCAACTTAATAGTGCTCAGTAAAAGTGTGAAAGGTAGTCCAAGTTGATTCTAAAATGGATCTAGTGCCTTGACCCATGAAAAATACACCTGAAGATGTTAATGCTCTGGTGGAATGGACTTTAAAATGCCCTGGAAGGGATTTTCCATGGGAGGAACAAAAGGAAATAGCTTAGGAAATCCAACTAGAAATGGTTTGCTTCAAGGCAAGGCCACCCAGCTTCTTATCCTGAAAGGTAGCAAACAGTTGGTTCATAGGTGTGTACTAGGCTAATGGCCCTTGAGCCTTTATGAAGCCTAGCCCATAGGATTACCCTGGCATCGTACCACCCGACCTTAGTTCCCATTGCCTCTGTCGAGTAGAGCAACTGGAGTGATCCCAGAGGTGAATTTTCTATTTCCCATCCACTCATCAAGATTTCTCTTGAAAAGGGCCAGTACGGTGCTCTGTTTGACACGTATGGGAACTCTATTCCATAGCATGGGCAGTCTCTGGGTTATGAACCTGTCCCTCCAGCATGTTCTGTTGATTGTGTTAATAAGGTAGAGGTCTGTGGGGCATGTGGTGCGGAGGGATTGGGATTTCTTTAGATGTAGCATGTCTAACAGAGCTGGGTCAGACATGGCTTTGTAAGTCAAGCAGAGATCGCCTATAAGCAGGCGATATGAGGCAGAGAATAGTTGGAGTTTTTTGAGTCTGTCCATATAGGACAAGTGTTTAAGGCCTAGGATCCTCTTTGTGAGGTACTTTTGTGGCCTCACCAGTTGTTGCAGGTGTCTAGTGAGTTACATGCCTAAAGGGGCATTGTGCTCAATGAATGGCTAATGTACTAATGAGGAAAGAGTAGAGGGAGACAATGGCTACTTTCTTCCTGGATGGAAAACCCTTAGAAATGAGATGTGCTACATAGGGAAGGACTTTCTGACCACAGTGACAATGTGGTGGTCAAAAGAGAAGTTGCTGTCAACCTGTGTTCCCAGATATCTTATAATGCCTTCTGTGTTCAGTGGACTACCATCGATGTAGTAATTCATGGGAACTGGGTTTTTCCCAAGGGGATGACAACGCATTTTTTGGCACTGAGCTTAAATCCATGGTTCTGATACCAGTCATTGGTCTCACTGAGGCTTTTCTGTAGGATGTCAACATCACTTGAGGAGTTAATAATAGCTCCCAACTTGCAATCATCTGCGAACTTTGTCAGCCAGTGTCCCTTCGTGTTGGCCTGGACTTCAGAGTAGTAGATACCAAACAGGAAAGGACCCAGTACCGAACCCTGTGGGACTCCACTCATGACTGGTCGGAGTCTGACTTGGAGTCAGCTACTTTCACACCGTGGGTTCTGTTGGTGAGCCAGTTTGCAACCCACCTAGTGATATATGTGTTGATGCTTAACTTAGTGAGTTTTTCTATGATTCCTGAATGGGGAATGGTATCAAAGGCCTTGGCCAGATCAAGGTTGGCTGTATGAACCACCTTGCCTTCATCCACACTTCTGCTGACTGACTCAAAGAAGTCGACCAGGTTGAGCAGGCATGATCTACCTTTCCCAAAACCAAATTGTGTGGGATCCAGAGTTTGGAGATTCCCTATATCCTTGTTTATTAGGTCTATGATGATGCATTCCACAGCTTTGCATATCAGACTATCAGGCTAATGGGGTGATAGTTCCCAGGGTCTGTAATGTCTCCTCCTTTGTGGAGAGGGATGACTGTAGCAGTCCGCCATTTGGTAGGGACAAAGCCTGAGGTGATGCTGTGGTTGAACAGGGCAAATAGGTGAGATGCCAGTTCACTCTGTAGTTCATGTAGAACACAGTCAGGGATATTGTCAAGTCCATTAGAAGCTGTATTCGTGGCCTTGGACAGTGCTGTTTTAACCTGTGCAGCAGTAATACTGGGTGCCTGGCAATCTACTGGTATTGTGATTGGTCCTTTGGGGGGGGTAAAGTTGGCACTGAATCTGTCGCCAAGTATATTGGCAATATTTGTTGGCTTGGTATAGGAGGTACCATTGTGCAGGAGCTCAGAGCAAATCTGGGTATTGCCGTGGAGCTTCTTTACATAACTGTAGAAGGCCTTGTAGTTGTCTTTCTATCTGCTGAAATCCTGTTTTCATAGCTAGCTTTAGAGGATTTGATGAGGGATCTCAACTTTTTGTTGAGGCTGATAAATGAGTTTTTCCAGTATTGGGACTTCACCTTATTCCACATCAGTTTCCTCCTTCTATTGTAGAGTTTGTTTATGGTAGGGGACCACCAGATTGGCTTCCTTTTTTTTGGAGAAGAGCATCTTGGTCCTATTGGGTATGGCGAGATCCATGCATTTGTGCACATGTTCATACAGTGCATTGGTGTATGATTCAGCAGTCATGCAACTATTCTCCATTTGCATGGATGCCATGAAGTCAGCCACCTCTGTTTTTAGGACCCCAAAGTTAGCTTTGGAGAAGTGGTTACCTTTGCGGGGGGGGGGGGGGTATGTGTATTTCCAAGGTGATTAGTTTGTGGTCGGATCTAACCAGGGAGGAGTTGACTATTGGTGTAGAGCAACGGTCACCCATGTTAGTAATGACCAGGTCAAGGATGTTGCTACCTCTACTGGGGATAAGAACGAGCTGGTCCAGGGCATTGGAATTAATGAATTCCAGGAAACGTTGGACAAGTGTATTGGTACATGAGTAGTTTTCCCAGTTAATGGAGGGGTAGTTGAAGTTGCCCAGTATGAAAGTGTTAGGTTGGAGCCTAATATTCTCCAGGGTGCGTAGGAATGTGAAGTGTGAGTCTTTGGACATGGTTTGGGACCTATAGCAGGCTACAACCTAAATCGCTGTCTTACCCAATGTTAGCTGCACCTGAAGTATCTCTGATGTGTTATGTTGGGCTACCAGTCTGGAGGTGTGTGCATCCTTTATGAATACAGAAACACCACCGCCTTTGGAGCTTCGGTCCAAGTTCTGGGACCGAAAGGTGTGGAATGAGTTATAGCCTGGTAGTGCAGAGATGCTTTATGCTGCTTTAAACCAGGTCTCAGTTACAGCACAAATGTCGATGTCCTCCATTTTGAGGAGTGCTTCGATCGAGTGCATTTTGAGATTTAGATTTCTAGTGTTGAGCAGCATGACCCTCAGATTGCATTTGTTTGTAGCTGTTACGGTGGTAATTTGGTCTTTGAAACACCACCTAAAAAGACACTATAGGGGTGGCAAGAGCTTTGGCCAGTATCCGGAAGCCCAGGGATGACAGATGCAGGCCATCTCTGGCAAAGCATTGAGGTCTGTTAATCATGTCATCCCAGGCAGACAGATACTGGATCTCCTTAGAATGACAACAGAAACTTAGCCAATTGTTGAAATCAATCATTTTCTGCTTGTACTGTGGTATCATTCTGGGTGATGGTAGGATGCTGCTCAGAGCTAGGGTCATACCCGCCTGGGCTACATAATCCGAGAGCTCCTCCATGTCTGTTTTTATGTAGTCCAGGGAGGTACGTCTCAGGTAATTTCCATCCACATGCAAGGGTGCCTGCGGGCAGGTGCAAGGGGGTGCACTTGCACTCCCCTGGAACCGGCTGATTTTATTTTAATTTAAAAAAAAAAGTTTTTTTTTTAAAGGGCGTTCCTCTTTAAGAACGCCCTTTGCATCCCATCCAGTTGCACAGATGCAACAGGTGTTTGCGACCTGTTTTCATTTTCTGTGCACAGGCGCCGTCCGGAACCATAGCCCTTTTCAGCTGCAAAGACCTGTTTTAGGAGTCAGGACCCAGCAATCATGCTTGTGTTGTATGAATTTTAAACAGAAACCTGCACGGTTAGGGAATCATATCATTGCTGCCAGCCTGCCAGAGAGTTGCACATAGTAAGGTTCCCTGAGGAGTTACAATTTTAAAATTACTTTAATGTGACACAGGAAAGGGATGGGTGCTCTGTATTCCGTGTACTTGTAAGTAAAGATTTTAACAATGTGTTTGAAATTAATTAATCTGTATTTTAATGGACTTTACTGGTTTTAAATGTAAAGAAATTTAGATCTACCTTTTTCGTTGTGTTGAATACCTAAAGCAAGAGTGGTTTGGTTTATGTTATAGTTAAAAGAAACACATTTGGTCAAAAAATAAATAAGCATATTAAGTTTTGTCTAGCGGGTGACGGCCGCAAAGCATTGTGGGTTAGAAAAGGGGTGCATCAGCATGTTTACAGTTCGGTCTCGCTTATCTGTTGGCAGTAAGAATTAATTAAAACTACTACTGCAACATTTAGACCAACTGTTGAATTTCACCATGCCATTAATTGGTAGAGAAATGGTACAAAAAAGGTTAAGTGGGCAAATTAAGGTCAACATACATTAAAAAAGTCTTCCTCCCCCAAAAATTAACAAATAAGTAAAAATAAAAATGCTAGTTTATATTCAAGACTGAATTGTTTCTGAAGCATTTCTGTAGCAACTAATACATGCCAGGATTAGCGATAGGAGAAGCTGATGTGAGACTTAGGAGTGTGAAATTCCAGTTTGGTTGAGTTTTTCTTGCAGTTTTTTACTGCCTTGTTGTTTGTATGATCTTTCTACACATTGGTTTGGATGTTACTTAATTGAGATATTTTGTAGCCTTCTTGATGTTTATGAGGTCCAGCTTGGTTTAAAATGTATTTTTTTTAACTGTAGCCAAGCTATCTAATTATGCTGTGCCAATGAGGTCAATTTGAAGTGTAAACCATACAAATCTACAGCTAGTGGAGTTTAGCTTTATTGGCTTGAAGTATCTTTTAAGCCTTTGAAAAAAGGAAAATGTCATGGGCATTCGGAAGCTGTGTTGCTAAAACACATCAGGTCCTTATGGGGTCATTTGCTTGTATATTAAGGGCCTGCGTTGCAAGAATTTTATCAGGTAGTGAAAACTCTAGCTTGGCTCTGTCTCTTGTGTTTAGTGAATAATTTGTCTGTGTGACCTTTTTACCCTTTGGTTTAGTGCTTAGACTTACCACTGTGCAGCAAGCCAGTTTGAAAACTAAAGTATAAAGAAACAAGTATGTATACATGTATGGGAACGTATTAAAGAAAATACGATCTTCACATTTGTAGAGAACTGTTAATGCAGGTGTTATCAAAATTATACCATCAAGGACTGCCATTTATTAATGAAACTTGCTGCCAGAGTCCCACTGTAAGCACTGCCATGTATTTTTGTTATGAAACTGCTGCTGGGCTTGCTCCATTCACTGTTTAAGCTGCTGGGCTAAGTTACTCCGTTCACTGTTTAAGCTGCTGGGCTAAGTTGCTCCGTTCACTGTTTAAGCTGCCTGGCTAAGTGACTCCGTTCACTGTTTAAGCTGCTAGGCCAAGTTGCTCCATTCACTGTTTAAGCTGCATGGCTAAGTTGCTCCGTTCACTGTTTAAGCTGCAAGGTTAAGTTGCTCCGTTCATTGTTTAAGTTGCTGGTGATAGCATGGGATTGTCTAGGTACCATATATTCTGTGAGTATAAGTAGTCAAACCTGCTTCTAAAACAGTAGTAGTTGTGTGTACAGTGACCTAACGTTTGACCAACATGAGCCCAGAGTCATAAGAAAGTCTTTCTATAATGCACAGCTCAAACAAATTGTGACTAGATCTAGAGATGTTATTGCCCCCCTTTAGAAAGTCCTCATTATATCAATCATTTTATACTTTGGCATGTGTAAGTTGGAAATGTACAATATATTCATGTTCTCTAGAGCTTACTTTTATGACTGCAGTGCACAGAAGGATATAAAAGTATAAAGACAAGGCACAAAAGACTGGGTTGTTTACAGAGCATAAGTTTTCTGTTCTGGAAATTGATTGATATATTTGAATATTTGATGCATAATTTCCCCAGGTCTAGTGGTGCAATTGCTAGTTTACTGAGATTCTTTCTTTTTTCTTTATGCAAAATAATTCTTTTTCATGAGTAAAAGAGGACAGGGCAGCAAAACAAAATACTCTATAACCTGGCAAATATATGGCCATTTTTTATAAGTAATTTGCATATGTACTGCACTTTAACATGACCTAGTAACTAATCACTACTGCAGGAGAGAGAATGATGATCAGAGCTCCCTACTGTTTTTTACAGGGACATCATTGTAATACTAGAGAATACATAAGTCCTTGAGAAGCTGTTGTGTTGAACATTCATTGCTGACATCTGGTTCTCTGAGTCCTTGAAAGATGGATGTGACATAAAAGATGTACAGAAAACTGTAGTGTTTAGATGTAAAAACTGCAGGAGTTTTGTACATCTCTGAGCTCTGTGCATCTCTGTTCACAATCCATTTAATTAGCACATGGTGCATCTATGAAAGTTTTGAGATCCGCACTGACATCATTGCATATTTGGCATGTGTCTGTGTATGGGGGAGAGAGAGAAGATTAAAGTATAAATGAATAATCCATTAATGACTGTTCACATCTGTCTGACTCTCACTCAGATTCTTTTTTGCACCCCTGCAAAAGCCTGAAATAAGAACATTCCATGTTTTAGGTTATTTTTTTGTAAGTTTGATATTTCAGCACTTCGATCCTCTGGTCTTCTACTATCAGAGGTTCGATGTTCTGAATTTTCGACCCTTCTTAGTGAATATATATATATATATATATATATGTGTGTGTGTATAATATACATCCATATACACATGATGAACGTCAGATGCTTATTATTGCTAAAATTATATACCAATGTCCCACTGAGTTAGAAAAGAAAGAAAAGGAGCTATAAGGGAATATACAGGTAAATTTATGAAAGGAGGGATATACAGAAACATTATAGGAAGCATGTGTAGAACATTGGCATATATGATCATAAAGAAGTAAATGTATGGAGAAAGTTCACCAGGGAATAGAATAATTATACTAGAGGGGATAGAGACAGCAGGACTACACTGGTACAATGAATATGATACTAATAAGAAATGTTGATAGGTCATGTCACTGTGACTCTTTTTGCAGAAAAAGTACAGTTTTGTACCTACCATAAATGTAGATGTTCGAGGATCCACATTGCTGCAGTCCTAACTATTGGGTAGTCCGCTGTCCAGTCGGCCCGAATACCAAAGTATATGGCTGACGTCGGTCAGGGCGCATTAGACTGACGTCAGTACGTCAGGGTACTAATGCGCATGACCGACGTCATATCCTCAGTCTTTTCTTGCCCCAGATGTCAGAAGACCCTGAAAAGATAAGGCCAAAACCAAAATTCCAAACATACCTGCACCAAAAATATGTACAATATATACAAAATTACCAGAATATAACCTCACCTACACAACCATCCCTAAACACAGAGGGGAAGGAGGGAGGGTAAATTGGACTGCAGCAATGTGGATCCTCGAACATCTACATTTATGGTAGGTACAAAACTGTACTATGTTCTTCATTCCACATTGCTGCAGTCCTAACTATTGGGTAGAATCCCAAAGCAGAGGTAAGGGAGGCTGGCAAATCATAAGGAAGCAGGAACTGACAACATGCCTTGCAAAATAGCTGTGGCAAAACCAGCCCTAGACTTAGAGTAGAGAGGAAGGTGATAATGCTTAGAGAAAGTATGCACTGAACTCCAAGTAGCTGCCTCCAAAATATCCTTAGTTGCCACCCCTTAGAAATGCTGTTGAAGTGGCAGTAGCCCTAGTGGAATGAGGCCTAATCCCAGCTGGAATCTCCTTGCCATGATGGGAATAACAAAATGCAATGCAAAACCCAATCCACCTAGAAATAGTTTGTTTTGACACAGGCTTGCCCTGAACTCAAAGCAAAAGAAACAAACAACTGCTGAGACTGCCTAAAATCCTTAGTCCTGCTCAAATAATAACGCAATTGCCTGTGTACATCTAAAGTGTGCAAAATCTTTTCCCTTTATTTTGGGGATCTGCATAAAAAGTAGGCAAATGAATAGTTTGGTTTAAGGCCACACTAGAAACCACCTTAGGCATAAAGGAAGGATTAGTACGTAAAGATACCCTATCCTTATGAAAAATCAAAAAAGGCTCTACCGCCATAAGGGCCTGCAACTCAGAAACCCTTCTTGCAGAAGTAATGGCCAACAAAAAAGCAGTCTTCCATGACAAGTATTTGAATTCAGCAGTAGCCGCAGGCTCAAAAGGTTGTAGAGTAAGTTTCTCCAACACAAAATTGAGATCCCAAGCAGGAGTAGGAGCTCTACGTGGGGGTCTTATATTCTTTGCCCCTCTCAGAAATTGCTTGAACAAAGGATGCGAAAACAATGGTGGGTCACAATCATAGTGAGCTGAAATTGCTGCAGCATGAATCTTAATGGAAGAGAAAGACAAACCTTTGTCCAATAACTCAGTAAGATATTGAAGAGCCACACTCAAATTAGGCTCAGAAATCTCCAAATTGTTTGCTGCACTCCAAAATAAAAATCTCTTCCATTTTTCTGCATACACTTTCCTTGTACTAGGTCTTCTGGCTTCCATAATTACATTTAAAACTTGTTGAGGAAGTTGAGACCTGCTGTCTTTCAAAACAGAATATGCCAGGCTGTTAGATGAAGAGAGTGAAGCTTGACATTGAGCAGGTGACCGTCCCTCTGAGACAACAGGTGTGGAATCAAGGGTAAAGGCCATGGAGGCTTCCTTACCAGACTCCTCAGTAATGGGTACCAGTGCTGCCGAGGCCAATCTGGAGCTATTAAAATCATCCTTGGCTTGTCTTGTCTGACCTTTAGAAGCACCTTTGGGAGAAGAGGCAGAGGTGGAAAAGCATACACATGAAGATTTTTCCAACTGAAAGAAAGAGCATCCACTTTCCAAGCTGTGTGATGAAGCCTCTTTGTGCAAAACTTTGGCAGCTGGTGGTTTAGTGGAGAAGCGAACAGATCTATGTCTGGAGTTCCCCATGACACTGTCAATTTTTGAAATACATGAAGATCCAGTTTCCACTCGTGGGGATCCATGATTTGTCTGCTTAACACATCTGCTAAGGAGTTCTGTGCTCGGCAGAAACCTTGCCTGAAGAGTTAGTTGCAAGCTGAGCGCAGTCTCCCATAAAATCATTGCTTGCCTGCACAATGGGTAAGAATGTGTTCCCCTTGTTTGTTGATGTACCACATGACAGTTGTGTTGTCTGTTAGAATCAACACCTGTCCTGGAAGAAGTAACTCCTTGAAAGCCATTAATGCAAACTGGACTGCTAACATCTCTTTCATGTTGATATGTAGATGCTGTAGTCTGGCAGGCCACTTGTCTTGTATCCACTTTCCATTTAGATGAGCTCCCCAAGCAATGTCTGAGGCATCTGTCGTTAGAATCTGACTCGCCTCTGGCCGGGTCACAGAGAGTCCCTTGTTTAGGTGACATTCCTGAGCCCACCACAAAAATTCCTTTTGAATGCAAGGTATTATTTGAATGACAGTGTCCAAATCCTGGCAGTGCTGTGTCCATACATTTTGAGATACCATTGCAGCTTCCTCATATGCAGTTTGGCATTGGGAAGCACCAGAATACAAGATGCCATGAACCCTAAGGCTTGAAGGACTGTCCTTGCAGTCAGCCCGGACTGAAGAGATAGTTGATGGAAGTAACTGGAAAGATTCTTTGTTTGTCCGGGGTTAAAAAGGCCATCTGGGCTGCTGTATTCAGTCTCACACCCAGAAAGCACATGTCTTGAGAGGGTACTAGACTGGACTTTATTTCGTTCACAGAATACCCTAGGCATCTTAGCACTGCTATGACATATTCCAAATGCTGTAGAAGGTTTTCCTTTTCTTGAGCCAGAATCAGGCAGTCGTCCAAGTAAGGATAGATTTGAATTCCTTTTAGCCTGAAGTAAGCTATCACTGGAGCCAGAACCTTTGTGAATACTCTGGGCAGTAGATAAGCCAAAGGGCAATGCAGAGAACTGATAATGAGAATTTCCAGCTCGAAAACGCAGATACTTCCTGCAACTTAGTCTTATAGGCACATGAAGGTAAGCTTCCTTGAGATCTAAAGTTACCATCCAGTGATCTTTGCCCAGCAGAGGTAAAAGCTGTTGTAACGTCAACATTTTGAATTTGGGAATGTCCAGATAAGTGTTGAGGATAGATAAATCCAAAATTGGTCTCCACGTGTTCCCCTTCTTCGGTACTAGGAACAGGCGAGAATAAAATCCTAGGCCCCTTTCTGGCACAGGAACTGGCTGAATGGCCCCTATTTGGAGCAACAGAGAAATTTGCTTGTGAGCCTCTGTTCTTTGTAAAGGAGGAATGTCTGGCATGCCTTTGAAAGGAGGCAAGGTATGGAAATAAAACCTGTAACCGTGGTGAATGATATCCAGAACCCATCTGTCTTGGGTAATTAAATCCCAATTTTCTTTGAAAAGAGACAGCCTTCCTCCCAAAGGTGCTGCCAGGCGAGAATGTACTGGCAGCTGAAAAGGCAGGTCATTGGGTCTGCTTACGAAAGGACTGACTCCTGCCCTCACCAGAAGTCTGAGCAGGGGAACTCCCTGTCCTAGGCCTAAAAGAACCTTGAGCTCTGCCCCTACCACGTCTAGACCTACCCCTAGACTGGGAATCATAAGCAGGATAAGTCCATCCCTTAGTAGGCCAATTTCTACTAAACTTGGAGGCTGCACCTGCAAAAATCCTTAACAGTTTGCATAGACTTAGCCTTGTCCTCCATTTTCTTTAAAACTGCTTCCACAGGCGAACCAAACAACACATCAGACTGTAAAGGAGCATCCAAAATCCTTGTTTTAACATGCTCAGCCAAATTCTGATCTCTCAACCAGGCGTGCCTACGAAGAACAGAACCAGTGGCAGCCACCCTCGAGGAGGCCTGCACAGCATCAAAACCACACTGCAAGGAATGTTTACCCACCTGTTCAGACACATGAACTAAATCCTGCAACTCTTTACACTCAATACCTTCTGCCAGAGCATCCACCTTAGATTTCAATTGTGAAAGGAGATAATTCTGATATTTTAACATGTGAAACTGACAATTCAACGCCCTCATGGCTAAAGTGGAAGAAGTATACACTTTCTTTCCCCATCTATCCAAAGCCCTTGCCTCTTTATCAGGAGGAACAGGATTTTTAACAACAGAGGCCTTCACACCTTTAGGCCCCTGAGAGACAGTTTCCGGGTCTGCCCTAGGACTCTTAAAAGATACTTATGAGCTTCAGGCACCCTATAGTACCTATCCGGTTTAACTGGGGCAGGAGGCAAAGAATCAGGATTCAGGGAAGCCTCTGCAAAACATCCTCCACCACATTCAGAACAGGAGGTATAGCTAAAGGCCTATGCTGGGGTAAAACAAGAATTCCCTAAGCCTCTTCCTGGAATCAGAGAAATCTTGACCTTCCCATTTAAAATGCTCCCTCATGGAATGCAGAGTCTCTGAAAAGAAAAATCCTCAGGAGGAGAAGCTGAAGGAGTAGAATCATCCACATCAGAATCAGAATAAGGAGGATACTCCTGCAAGTCTTCAGCCGAAGACTCAGAAGCCTCCGAACATTGCTCAAAACTCTCAAACTCAGGTTCCACCCTAGGCCTCTTATCAGGAGGGGGCATAGAACCTCTAATCATAGTAATCAAATCCTCTGCCATTTTAAGCATATGTTTCTTAGGCAAAGACCCTGAAGCACTAGGAGAAACCCCCACTGAAGCTAAACTTGGCCTGCCTCTCAAGGAAGCCTTGGAAACAGAAGGGGAGGCCCTAACCACCTTAGGAAGAGAGGGAAGAACAGCCACCTGAGAAGCCCCCTCAGCCTGGCCTACTTCCTGAGAGGATACATCCTGTAACAGTAAAGTCTCTCCCTGAGACTCCAAAGAAACTCCTGGCAGAACCTCCGGCTCCACTGAGCCTTCTAAAGAACCGACGTCAAGGACTGTCGGTTCTTCCACTCTAGGCTTTGCTGCTTTGTCCTTGCGCTTCTTGGCCGAAGCGGGCGTCGGAGCATCCGACGGCATTTTATAATTACAACGCTTCCCAAAAACTAACCTGGCACAGTCTAACCTTCTCTTAATAGTGCGTTTGTTAAATCTAGCACAAGAGCGGCATCCAACAACGTCGTGCTCAGGCCCTAAACAAGGTATACACAAAGTATGGTAATCCCTATGAGGTATCTGTTTCCCACAAGAAATACAGTTATTCACTTTTTCTGACATCCGGTTAAATACTGAGGCAAGAAAAACCAAAATATTCCCCAACGGGTACTTAGCCAACTTTGATTCGGTCTGAAACTCTGACTTCAGAAACTTTCAGAACGCCAACCTGCACTCGCAAAATTGCTTCTGCATCGGACCATGCGGCAAAAAAGACTGAGGATATGACGTCGGTCATGCGCATTAGTACCCTGACGTACTGACGTCAGTCTAATGCGCCCTGACCGACGTCAGCCATATACTTTGGTATTCGGGCCGACTGGACAGCGGACTACCCAATAGTTAGGACTGCAGCAATGTGGAATGAAGAACATCCTCTGGTGGAGCTTCTCAAGTTCTACTTGTAACCTTAATCAGTAGCAGAAGACAAAATAGCCAAGTGTGTATGTGTGTCTGTATAAGAAGGAGGTAGCATACCCCTCAGCTGTCCAGGTTTTTGCAGACTGTCCAGATTTTTGCCCCATATTCCTCCTAAAAAGGATTGAAGTTGCTAAATAATGACAGACATTTGAGTTTTAAATGTCATATCCTTTAGAAAAATACATACTAACATAAATCATGTTATTCTAGCAATGTTCTAAGTTCATGAGAGCAATATTTATAATCTGTCCCTATTTATGTTGGGCTTTGTCCAGATTTCTTGCACTAAAAGGTTGAGGTGTGTGAGAGAGAGTGAAGTGCCCTAGTTAAGAGTTAGCAGGTGGAATTTATTTTCAAGTGCATTTTCAAGGAATTGTGAGTTTCAAGAGAAGAGAAGTTTTCTGCTGCTCATGTTGTTTTTATTAAAATGTGCAACTGTTTTGTTAACAAATGGCATCACTATTGTGGTATAGAATTTTAAAGCAGTATTAGTAGCACAGCAGGAAGCATACTTGCATCTTGATGCAGAGGGCTATAGGTTCTACTCCCACAGCATGCAGATTTGTATTTTAAGGGGGGGGGGTGGAGTGCTGCAGTCCTGACTATGTCCTCCTTTGGATGAGATGCCCAATAACTATGAACTTGTTTTTCAGCTTACAACCCATTCCCTATTGCAATATACCAGCTTACCATTTTTTTAATGTAACATAGGCAATTTATTCTTCAAGGGCAGCAAGCACTGAATATGTAGATAAAACACTGAAATATAAAGTTATTTTCTAGCAACAACAACTTCATTAGTTTCAGATCTCTTTAATGTGGAATTATTTTACTTCTGCAGAGATTGTGCACATTGACTGATATTGGTGGATTTTGATGACAGAAGTTTGAGTGGCCTTTTATGGTTGAAATGTTCTGAACTGGGCAGTTTGTCATTATTGGTTCATATGTTTTGTTTCATTGCTTGCTGGAAAAACGTTCAAAACATAAATTTAAAACAGTCTAACAAGTGGTGCTGCATTATAGAAGGGATATAATTAAATTATTATAATTAATGCAATCTGTATATATTATAATCCTATGTATAAATCTGTACACTTCTTATGCATGGCTACTCTTGTTTATCACAGTAATAGGAAGGATACTGTAATGGCTGTGTCAAGAAAAAAGGTATGAAGCTTTTTGTTAAGCATATAATGAAGTTGTTCACATCACTGATAATGCAGAACCTGTTTCATGTAACTAAAGGTCAACCATTTCCCTTGTCCACTCATTAAAACTAATCTTGAAAAAAAAATTAATAATGTGCATATATTAGGGCTATTGGAATTATCTTTAAAAAGATGAAGTGATGATTTGCAACTGTGTCAATGTTGGGGTTATGAATAAATGCTTGATTAAGCATTAATTAAAAGATATACATAATTTAGTGACTGTACACAGTTTGTTAAATACAGCTATAATGTGTCTTGCATTCAAAGCACAGAATGCCAGCTTTTATTTAAACAGCAACTTGTGTTACTGAGAGCTAATCTTGGAAGCCAAAGAACACTAGTGTTATAAAGTAATCTGTTTAAATCTGTTTAATCTGAACAAGCTCATGGGACTCAGTTTAGTGTCCTACATGAGAAATACTGAGCTAATGAACACTATTCCCCAGTAGTTGGTTCAAAGACACTTACAAATAAATAAGGGGAAGTATTTTGAGATAAAACAAATACCTTGTCTTTATGGTAGGTAAAACGTAAAAATGAAAACTCTGTTAGTACCCAAGTAAATAAAATGATTATTAGCAATGAATGAGAAATTATTCCAGTATAGAGAACTGAACAGCCAAGCCTTTTTAATCAGAATTCAAAAGGGCTGCCAGCTGAAAGTTCCCTTGAGTTACTTGCAATGTACATGGTAACATGGGGTATGTAAAAAAACATATCATGGATTCCTAATTAAATCTAGATATATGTAATCATTGTAGAAGTGAAGTATAAAACAGTATCCACACTGAGAATTTTGAACAGTGTTCATGGCAACTGGGGAGAAATAGCCAAGTAATGGGACCCTGTAATGGCTGCATGGGGGGGGGGGGGGCTGCGTGGGTGGGGGGGTGGTGCTGCGTGGGCAGAGGGGGTAGGGCTGTGTGGGCAGGGCTCTGGGTTTGCATCCCCCTGCAAAAAATCCTGTGGGCTCCCTTGCTCACATGTACAATGACTGAGTCATATTTGTAGCTGTTGTTGAGGGACCTGAGTGCGTGCGTTATGTGGCGGATCCTGGCACCTGACAGGCAGCTGACTGTTACTTTCTCCTTATTCAGCCTAGTGAGTGGGACATCAGTGTACCTCACTATCGAGTCACCAATGACTAGTATGTTGGGCATGCTGCTTTGCCTTAGGGGCTTTGGTTGACTGACACACTGTTTAGGAGTCAGTTTTTCTGATAGATTTAGTCCTCTCAATATAAAACCGTAGTTGTCTATGGACATCAAAGAATGTAAAATTGTTTCTGATCTATTTTGAGAAATGGAAAAGAAAGCAGGCAAGTTTATTGACTGATTTAGAGAAATGTCATTGACAACATTAGGTGTGAAAGAAGGTTTAGTCCCAAGGGATATCCCTGCTTTGTAGAAAACTAGAAAAGATGAAGATGCTGTAAGGGCTTGTAAGTCTCAAACCCTTTAACTGAAATAAAGATGACTAGTAAAACTGTCTTCCAGGTACTGAATTTTAGAGAGGAAGAAGATGCAGACTCAAAGGGAGGGAGAGTCAGCTTCTGCAAGACATAATTCAGGTCTCAAAGAGGAGCTGTAGATTTTCCTGTTAGTCTATTATGTAGGCCACCACTCAAATCTGCTTAACCGCAAAACACGGAGAGTGATGGAAGTAAGGATATACAGGCAGATATTGCTAATGAATCACACCAAGATACTCCAAGAGGGTCTGTCCCAAACTATAAGCTGGTGTCAAAATCATAGACTAAAACTGAATGCCAAAAGATGTGTCACCGTATCTTTCTAAGCAAGGAGTCCCTTGTAGCTATCACATTGGCAACATACCCATGAAAATTGATCCAGTAGTTAGGGACCAAGGAGCCTGTGTAGACAATGAACTGGCCTTTGATCACCATGTATCTACAGTTGGAAGAAAGTACTTTCATTGCATACCTCATTACTAAGGGTATGGCATCCAGGTCTAGGGCTGTGATCATTCCACTCTATTCCATACTCATTATGCCAATCAATGAGTCTAATGCCCACTTTGCTATGTACCTGTCCAAACATTTGACACAACTTGAATACCTGCAATGTTTTCTCACTAAGAAAATCAAAGGCTTAAATCATAAAAACTATGCAGTCCATCTTAAAGCCTTGTCCCTCATCTTGATGTTACACAGGCTACTGAGGAGCAATCACTGTCTTGTTACAGAGCCTCAGCAGACCCTATCCTGTCAGAACTACTGCACATTTGCAAATCCAATGAGGACAGAAACACCAGCTTAAGAGATCTAAATCTCTCTTGCATATAAACAGAACATGTTGAAGGGATAGATATGTATCACAGAGAATACCGTTTATTTGGAATCGTCTTCCTCTCCACATAAAGCAAAGTATTTCTCTTACACTATTCAAACAATCTGGATGAATGGATAGGTAACAACAAATTCACACCTGATTTAGCATCCTTATCTTTCAACATGTAAATGTTTTGCTCGTCAATGTATTATTTGTACTTTAAATATAAGGACTAAAATTTCATGGGAGTGTATGGCCAGGCTTCTAAAGATCTCCAAAGTTCAATAGCCTAATAACTACCTATGGACCTATAAATGTGCCTTGATGGAAGAATATGTATGTCTTGAATTCAGGAACTCACACAGATATGGAAGAATAATAATAATACCTATAATGGTAAGGGTCTGTTTTCTCTTCTGGCACCAAATAGAAAATATTTTGCATTTAGAAACATAAGATTTTCTTGTAGCAGGTTTTTAGCCTGCTGTGATACCTGTAGCATATCCTGTGAAAAAGGGTATCCGAACGGTACAGTCAAGTTCTGTACTTGCAAGCTTTGGTAAATGAGAGAGCTCTTCCGTTGTGTGAGCAAGTCCATCTTGTGGGGCAACTTGTTGTGGCTGGTCTTAGGCAGGTGGAACACAAGAGAGAACCAGTGTTGTCTGGGACGAAAAGGGAACACCAAAAGTATCTTAAGATTCTCATTTTTGATTTTGAACAGAGCTGTGAGAATTAGAGAAAAGGGAGGAAAGACAAAGGGGAATTTCCCTTTTCATGAGTATGACATGGTATCTATTTTCCAAGCCTCTGGGCATTGAGATCTGGAGAAAAGCAGTTTGAGCTCTTTGTTCTGAGAGGAGGCAAAGATATATATTTGAGGAGTTCCCACTCTTGGATAATCTGAGGAAAAATCTCTCTGTTTAACATCCATTCATGTGGGTCTTTCTTGGATTTGCTCAGGTAATCTACCATCTCAGAAGGTATGTACATTACCTGAAGAACGAGATTGTGTTGAATGGGTATTTTTAAGACTGTCATGGCAGGTCTGCAGAGATAAGATTTTGTCCCTCCCTGCTTTTTCGTGTGCCACATTCCATTTTGCCTGTAAGGATTCAGAGGGCTTCTGGAAACTAGAAAGAATACAGAGATCAAATGGCCAAAATTAGGTCTTACATTTCTTTAACATTTATGCAGATTTTTTGGTCCTGCACTGAAAAAAACACTTGGATCCTTATGTTCATTGGAGACACACCCCATGCCAGATCTGAAGCATCTGTGGAAACTTCCTGGCTGGGAGAGGGAACCAGAAAAGTCACTCATGGAGTCAGTGATATCTGGTTGCTCCATTAGAGAAATTCCTTCTGTATGAAGGGCAAAAGAGGAATTGGGAAGTTCAATGGGAGGCAGTGCCGAGCCCAGACAGACTATAGGAAAAACTGAATCTTCCTCATGTGGAGACTGGCAAAAGGAATCATTTGTACATGGAAAGCCATTGATCCCAGGGCTCTCAATATCTATCTGACTGAGATCAAGTTTAGGGGAAGGAGAAACTGAAAGTAAGCTGTAAGAAACTACAACTTGTCCTGGGGAAGAAAAGCCATCACAAAGACAGTGTTGAGACAGCAACCTAAAGAGATCAGATCTTGAGATGAAAGAAGGGCAATCATTTTCAAGTTTATTGTGAAACCCAGAGAAGAAAAAAGGTCCATGGTGAACTTGAGATCTAGGATATGTGTGTTGACAAAGTCTGTAGATCATCTAGACAGGGATAGATATGAATATCCTGAAGCCTGGAGAAGGCTATGACTGGGGGTAGGCATTTGATGAATACTAGAAGCGTAGCTAGGATGTGGCAGTCACCCCGGGCGCAAAGTGTTAGGGCATGTGATCAGGTGATCCCAATTAATCAACAGTGCGGTAATTTTTTGCCTCACAAAATACTAAACACAGTTGTTTGAATGCCCTTCAGAAGCATTCCCGGTGTTCCTTACATTTTATACACTGACTGATTTGATGCACTGAATTTATGACTTTTCATTTTTTTTAACAAAGTTGCATTGTCACAGCACTGATGCTAACTAAAACTACACACTCCGAATTCATCATGTATGCTGCTAGATTTTACTGAATGAGCTTTTGCTTATTTTGAATAAGCAACCCATTCATCATCAAGAACTCATACAAATGATATTCACTAATCAGCTTTACAGGGAATGCAACTTATTCTACAAGATGACACAGGAAATTAAAGTAAATATACACAGCAAATAGTAGAAATTATAAATAGAAGGCCAAACCATTTTCAGACTGCTGTTTGTTACTTCTTTTTATGGACCTACTTCAGATTAATCCTGTATACATTTCTTATTGCATTTAGGTGAAAAACTGCAGTGATAGGCTCCTCCTTCTTCTACTCGCAACCCAACTCACTGCTTGGTATAGCATGGGTGCTTTGCCAGAACAGATAAACATTATCATTTTTTATGACAAAGTTAATATTTATGTGCAGTCATAGTTCAGAACTTTAGGTCACTTATGTACATAACTTACAGTAATTCTAAGAAAAATTAGGTGTGCGAAGACACTATTCATCTTGATGAACAGGTCAGGACTGAAGCTTGAAGTGTGACTGGTCTTGGTCTGAGTTGTAGGAAGTTGTTTGCTACAAATATAAAAGGCAGTTTGCTTCAGTTTTAAAAGGGAATGGAACAGACTTCAATTAATTAATTAATTCACTTATTTTATTTATTTATTTATGAGTTGAGGGAATGCAGATCGGAGAATGGCAGTGGATGCTAGGTGAGCCTGGTGAATACCATTGGAGATGTAGAAAAAAAACAACAGGTAAAGCAGAAAAATTGAAAGTGAAATTGTAAGGCAGAAAATCTTAAGAATTTTCTGTGCTCTCCAGGTGGATGGGAATTCATAGATATGCTCTTTGATGTCCATGGTAACTAAGAAAGCATGAGAAAGAATACTTGGAAGCAAAATTTCAAAATACAGTAGTCTGAACTTTAGGACCCTTAGGAAGGTGTTGAGGACTGACAATCCAAAATGGGTCTCCAAGTGCGCTTCTTTATCTGAGCTAAGAAGAGTCTTGAATAAATAAAGTGCTGATGGATTGGAACTGATTATATAGATGTTCATCGTGGTTCACTGTTGCAGTCATTACTGTTGGGTTCTTCCTGCTGGCAGCAGCCCTCGATCGGCCAGAGTCCCAAAGTCTGGATCTGACGTCGGCTGAGGTCGCTCCTTCCCTAATGTCAGCGTGCCAGGGGTATAAAGGCCTCAGCCGGCGCCATTTTCCCCAGTCTTTCTTGCCGCGCGGTGCCCGAAGCAAAGCAGTTCGCAAGTGCTGGTCGGCCGACTCCTGTTCACTTTGGTGATTTGTCTGAAGACTTCTTCTTCCTAAAGCTAAGTACCCCATTGGGGAAACTTTTTTCTTGCTCCAGTCCGATGTCAGAAAAAGTTAATACTTGTATTTCTTGTGGGAAGCAAATACCTCATAAGGATTTTCATTCATACTGTATTCCTTGCTTAGGCCCTGACCACGACGTAGCTAGTTGTAGGTTTTGTGCTAGATTTAACCAACGAACTATTAAGCGCAGGTATGATTTTGCCTTCCATTAATTTGGAAGAAGATTTAATTACAATAGAGGTTCATAGGTTCATACTAGGCTATCTGCCCTAGGGCATTTATAAGCCTAGCCAGAGTTGTGTGGCTTTCACCACCCCTTAGGTTGAAGAATACTATACCCATTAGTTTGCCGTGCCTCTGTCCAGCAGTGATACAGAGATGATCCCCGGGGTAAACCTACGATCTCCCATCCACTGGTCAAGATTCCTCTTGAACAGAGCCAGCGAGGTGGTCTGTCTCACATGGACCGGGATTCTGTTCCACAGCATAGGGAGTCTCTGGGTGATGAATCTGTCCCTCCAGCACTTCCTATTTATATCCGTGTTGAGGTTTTTAAGTCTCTTGCTCTTGTGGCTCTGGTGGATTTGGATTTTTTGAGGTGGAGCATGTCCATTAATTCCGGGTTGGACATGGCCTTGTATGTCAGGCACAGGTCACCTCTGAGCAGACGGTATGCGACTGAATAGAGCTGGAGTTTCTTCAGTCGGGCAGCATATGGCATATTTTTGAGCCCCTTTATCCTTTTGGTGAGGAACTTTTGGGGTCTTTCCAATTGCTGCAGGTGTCGGGTAAGATACATTCCGAATGGGGCATTGTACTCAATCATTGGTCTGATAAGTGAAGAGTACAGGGGAACAATGACCTCCCTTGATCTGGATGTGAATCCCTTCATAATCAGGTGGGCTATGTAGAAGGTCCTCCTAACCACTTTGGCAATGTGAGTGTCAAAAGAAAGGTTACTGTCAACTTGGGTCCCCAGGTCCCTGATAACCTCTTCTGTGCTTAATGGATTGCCACCTATGTGGTAACTTGGGGTTACCTTGTTTTACCAAAGGGTTTGACTATACATTTTTAACGTTTAGCTTAAGGCCATGGCTCTGGCACCAGTTATCCGTTTCTATGAGACCTCTCTGAAGGATATCTGTGTCTGATGGATTTTCAACTATGGCGCCCAGTTTGCAGTCATCTGCAAACTTTGTCAGCCACAATCCTCCTATGTTTGCTTGCACTTCTGAAAAGTAGATGCCGAACAAGAGGGGGCCCAGGACTGAGCCCTGTGGGACACCGCTTGTGACCGGCTTGGAGTCTGACATGGCACCAGCAACTCTAACCCTGTGGATTCTGTTCTTGAGCCAAGTTTGCAACCCATCTTGTGACATATGGGTTTACATTTAAGCTGGCGAGCTTTTCTATGATACCCGAGTGGGGTATTGTGTCGAAAGCTTTTGCAAGGTCAAGGTAGGCTGTGTGAACTGCCTTACCCTCATCAATGGCCTTGGTGACTGTTTCAAAAAAGTCGACTAAGTTCAAGAGGCATGATCTGCCCTTGACAAAGCCGAATTGGGTAGGATCCAATGTCTGTAGGTCCCCTATGTCTTTATTTATGAGTTCCATTATGATCCTCTCCATAGCTTTGCAGACCAGGCTTGTTAAGCTTATGGGGCAGTAATTACCAGGGTCCGTAGAAGCACCGCCTTTGTGGAGTGGGACCACAGTTGCCGTACGCCACTCTTTGGGTACGTATCCTGTGGTAAGGCTAAGATTAAACAGCAGCCTTATGTGTGGGTTTAGTTCCTCATTGAGTTCGTGTAGCACACAGCCGGGGACACCATCCGGTCCCATTGATGCTGTGTTTTTAGCTTTAGAGATCAGCTCTCACCTGGGCATTTGAGATGATTGGGAGGCTACACTCTGCTGGGATAGATATTTCTCCTTTTTGGGGGGGGGGGGATTTTCACTGAACCTGTCTGCCAGTATGTTTGCAATGTCTCTGGGTTCAGTGATTTTTGTATCATTTTGGACTAATTCTGAGCATATCTGGGAGTTTCCACCCAGATTTCTAACATAGCTAAAGAAGGCCTTATGATTGTCTTTTGAGTCCTTGGCGATTTTTCTCTCAAAGTTGGCCTTAGATGATTTTATGAGTGATCGTAGTTTTTTACTAGTATTGATCAGAGATGTCTTCCCTTTTAGGGATTTTGCTCTATCTTGTAGTAGCTTTCTCCTCTTGTTGTAAAGTTTGTTTATGGCTGGGGTCCACCAGATCGGGCTTGCCTTTGGTGAAAAGGGTCTTGATTTTATTTGGGATTGCTTGATCCATGCAATCCTGGAGGTGCTCAGAAAGCATTTGTAAGGGATTCAGCAGCATGGGTTGTGGTTTCCAATGGCTCAGGGGCCTTGAAGGATACCACACCAGTCTTAAGAAGTGTGAAGTTGGCTTTTGAGAAGTTCTTCAATGTGGTCTTTTTTGTTGGGGTGGGGCGGGATGTGGATCTCCAGTGAGATTAGTTTATGGTCTGATCTCACCAATGAGGGATATACTTCCGGTGTGGAGCATTTTGTCCCCATGTTTGTGATGATCAGGTCTAGTATATTTTCACCTTTTGTGGGAATGGTGACAAGTTGTTCCATAGCATTTGAGTTTATGAACTCCAGGAACCTTTGGGCTAGGGTATTGGGGCTTGAGTAATGTTCCCAGTCTATGTTTGGGTAGTTGAAGTCACCCAATATGATGGTGTTTGGAGAGACATTTATACTCTCCAGTGTCTTCAGGAAGGCTGTGTGGGATTCCTGAGTTTGAGAGGGTGGCCTGTAACATGCTACAACCTGTAGAGCAGTTTTGCCTATGGTTAATTGCACCTGAATGGTCTCTGATGCTTCGTGAGTTGCCACCAGCCTAGAGGTGTGGGTATCCTTAATGAATATGGATACACCCCCTCCTTTTGTGGTACGGTCCGGGTTTTGGGGCCGGAACGCATGATATGAGGTAAAACCTGATAGTGCCGGGGTGCTCTCAGGAGCCTTGAACCAGGTTTCAGTCACAGCACAGACATCGATGTTCTCCATACTGAGGAGGGCTTCGAGGGCGTGCATCTTGAGATTTAGACTTCTGGCATTGAGCAGCATTACCCTTAGATTTTTCCATTATTGTTTTCTAGGGCGGTGGGTTTAGAATTTGAGCCTTGTCTAAAAAAGGCACTATGGGGGTGGCAAGAGCCTTTGCCAATATCTGGAAACCCAGGGGTAACATGTGCAAGCCGTCCCTTGCGAAGCAGTGTGGCTTGTCAAGCATGTCATTCCAGGCAGACAGACATTGGATCCCCTTAGAATGACACCAGAAATTAAGCCAATTATTAAAACTGATCATTTTGTCTCTGTATTGTGGCATCATTCTTGGTGAAGGTAGGATACTGCTCAGGGTCAGGGTCATACCAGCCTGGGCTACATAATCTGAGAGCTCCTTTACGTCTCTTTTCATGTAGTCCAGGGAGGTACATCTCAGGTCATTCACACCGGCATGGACAATGACTGAGTCATACTTGTACTTGCTGTGGAGTGACCTGAGTGCTTGTGTTATGTGGCGGATTCTAGCGCCCGACAGGCAGCTTAGTGTGACCCTCTACTTGTTCAGTCTGGTGAGTGGGACGTCAGTGTGTCTGACTATGGAGTTACCTATGACAAGTGTGTCTGGCATTGTGTTTGGCCTTAAGGGCTGTGACTGATTTGCACACTGACTTTGTGATCTATGTGTTGCTTGTGTTATGTCATGAGGTGGCAGTTGTTTGGGTGTCTGCTTTGGAGGCCTCTGCTGTTTTGGTAGATTTTTGATCAGTGCCTCTGAGTATGTATTTGTGTGTTTATGTGTTTGATTTGTAGTTGTGATAGTTCTATGTGAGACTGGGTTTATGGTGTGTGTGGTTACCTTCTCCTCCTGTCTGTTTTTGCCAGTCCTGAGTTGAGAGAGCTCAGCCTCCAGTTTGGCTATATAGTTGCATCTCTCGCATGTATTTGTGTTTTGTGGGAGGAGAGGGTTGTCTGTGTACATGAGGCAATTGTAACATTGCCTCAATATTCCCAGATTCACCATCTGAGCAGGAGAGGACGCTAGCAACTGACCCTTTGACATGCTAGAAGAAATGAAAAAGTTTGCTGTGTAACTGAGTCAGAAAGGACCTATAGGGAAGTGGGTACTCAAGGGGGTTTTAAGCTAGTGAAGTACTTTGTATAATATAGAAGTGTTTTACCTGACTAAAAAATGCTTTAGGAACAAGTGCTGAGCTTTACAGATAGAGAATAGACTGTTTAGATTACAAGTAGAGCAGTTCTAAGGGAAAAAATGAAGAGCTGACTTTACAGAGCCAGAAATAGTTTAACCTTGTTTAACCGGCGCTGCCCGATGGTGCTCTAGTGGCAACTCCGCGCTAAATGCAGAAAAGGCAATAAGTCAACAGGTTAGCACACTTTAGTGGGCAGCCAAACAATTAAATTAAACAGCAAACAAACACTTTTCGACTTGAATTAGACTAATTTCGACTAAAATGTACTTTTAAGTGCAGATAATAAAAAATGCAGTAAATAACTATGAAAACAGTTAAAGCTTGCTCTAGGTAAGCAGTAGAAGGTAAAACAAATATAAAAAAACAGCAGGATACTTAATCAGGAAAGCAGTCGCATTTTTTCAGTTCTCTGTATCCAGGAAGACTCAACAGGACCACGTGGAGCTGTGTCTGAGCAATATGGCTTCAAAAAAGTGCCAGAGGCAGATTTTAACCAGGGAACTTCAAAAGAGCTAGAAATGGTCCAAAATGACCAATTACTACAGCTTCTTGTGCTGAGGTCACTTCCCTCAAGGACAGGTAGGCTATTCAAGGCTCCCCACTCCCACTGGTGAGCTAAGAAACTTCCTTCTATCCAAGTAAGGCAATGGACAACACAGGAACTACAACACAGGCCAGGATACAGCAAGGCCTGTAATCTGGTCTAACTAGTTTAGGAGAGGCAGGAAAACAAGGAATTTTTTTTGTTTTTTTGTTTTTAAATAGAAACACACAGAAATGCAGAAAAGGCAATAAGTCAGTAGTACAGGCTAGCACACTTTAGTGGGCAGCCAAACAATTAAATTAAACAGCAAACAAACACTTTTCGACTTGAATTAGAATAATTTCGACTAAAATGTACTTTTAAGTGCAGATAATAAAAATGCAGTAAATAACTATGAAAACAGTTAAAGCTTGCTCTAGGTAAGCAGTAGAAGGTAAAACAAATATAAAAAACAGCAGGATACTTAATCAGGAAAGCAGTCGCTTTTTTTCAGTTCTCTGTAGCCAGGAAGACTCAACAGGACCACGTGGAGCTGTGTCTGAGCAATATGTCATCGGATTCCTTTCTGGCTGGAGCTCACAAATGGCGCAAAGATAAAGACAGGCCTCCGAGGTCCAAAACGGACGACATTTCTTTATTAGAGCCAGTTGCCGGTTCGTCGGTCATCAGTGAGGCGCTTTTGCTGCCCCTGTCATCCGCCACTTTTGAACCGCTCACCTGTACCGACTCCCATGAGGAGCCGATGGGGCCTTCTGTATTTCAAGGGACCGGACCTTCGGATAATGCCCCCCCAGATGGATCGGAGCTGCTGTGCATGCACCGGCTTCTGAGGGGGGTTTCAGGCCTACACAGCTTCATGTTGCTTCAGTGTTACAGTCAAAGACAAAGACAAAGGCCCCAGCAAAGTCAGAGAGACAAGCACAGGCCTCTTGAGTTCAAGGCCCTAGACCTCAGGGACAGATGCTCAAAATAGCCGACGACCTGTAAACTATGATCAGGGGTTCCCATCCCCCTCCTGCCAAAAGGCCTAGGCAAGAGCCAGATTATGATTCATCAGATCAGGTTTCAATTTCTTCTGCTTCTTCCTCTCAGCAGGACTATTCCTTCCCTCCTTATGAGGATTCTGATGCTGAAGAATCCCTTCCTTCAGCTTCCCCTCCTGTAGATTATTCTTTTGGGGAAAACTTGCATGACATGAGAGAGCATTTCCACTGGGAAGGGCAGGAATACTCTGAATCCAAGAGAAGGCTTAGAGATTTTCTTCTTCTTCCCCAGCATAGGCCCCTGGCTATCCCCCCTGTCTTGAACATTGTGGATGATGTTTTTACACAGTCTACTCTCTCTCCCGATTCCTTTCCTCCTGCTCCTGTCAAACCGGATAGGTATTATAGGGTTCCGGATTCTCACAAATTCCTTTTTAAAAATCCTTCAGCTGATCCAGAAACTATTTCACAGGGCCCTAAGGGTGTTAAAGCGGCCTCTGCTAAGAACCCTATTCCCTCTAACAGGGAATCCAGAGCCTTGGAAATATGGGGCAAAAAAGTCTATACTTCCGCTACTTTGTCTATTAGAGCTTTGAATTGTCAATTTCATATGCTGAAATACCAGCAGTACCTTTTGTCTGTGTTGAAGCAAAATATGTCAGCTGTTTCTGGTTATACTGAAGATAAGGAGCTACAGGATTTATTACATGCTATTGAGCAGGAGGGTAAACATACCCTGCACTGTGGTTTTGATTCTTTGGAGGCTTCTTGCAGGGCTGCAGCTTCTGGCGCAGTTATTAGAAGGCATGCTTGGTTAAGGGAGCAAAGTTTGCCAGATCAGGTTAAAGCAAAACTGTTGGATGCATGCCCCTCTGCAGCACAATGTTTTGTTTGGGGCCAAGGCCGAGGAGGTATTAAAGAAAATGGAAGACAAGGCCAAATCTATGCAGATGGTTAAAGATTTTTTACAGCTGCAACCTCCTAGATTTAGCAGGAACTGGCCAGCTAAACTGTGGTCCTTTCCGACCTCAGACAGGCCCCAGAGAGGTAGATACAGACGTTCCAGAGGTAGAGGACAGGCACAGACCTCTTTCAGACCCAGGCAGTGGAGTGCTCCCTCTCCCAAGGGTGGAGAAGATAGGTCACAACCTTACAGGAAACAGTCTTTATGACTCTCCCCTTATTAGCTCCAGGGGCTCCTCTCCTGGAAGCACCTTTGGGAGGAAAAATCTCTATTTTCCATCACAATTGGAGCCACATAACCCAAGACAAAAGGGTTCTGGACATAGTTTTAAGAGGTTACAAGTTTCATTTCCATACCTTGCCAAAACCAAATGGATGGCCAGATCTGCCAAAACATCAATGGGCAGAGGCTCAGAAGCAAGTTCAGTCCCTCATGGCTATGAGGGCTATTGTATTGGTACCAAACACAGAAATAGGGCAAGGTTTTTATTCAAGGCTTTTCCTGGTTCCCAGGAAGGAAAATACATGGAGACCATGCACTGCCCTTTGGTTTATCTACTGCATCTCCTAAACTCCTCTAGCCCACTCTAGCTGTAACATCTCTTTTTCTAATCTCTCTCTCTAGTTTCTCATACTTCACTCTCGCCCAACACTCCAGGTCTTTCTCGATTCTACTTACCCCTCTGTAAACCTCCTTTTACTGATTGACTCCGGAACCTCTCTGAACCTCTTTGTTTCTTCCCGCTCCGTTCGCCCTGCGGGCTCACTCCGCTCCCCTACCCAACCCCCAAATCCCAGCCACCCCCAGTGCATCTACCTTTAATTCCCCCATAGGTACACCCTCTGAAACTCTTATCCAATTAAACACTTATTCCCAGTAACTACACCGCCCTATCCCCACCCACTTTTACCTCTAATTATCTACCTCAGCTATCCCACTTAACCATTGGATTCCTACACACCCACTCCAATCCCAACTCTATTTTCCACTACCAATCTTATACTTCTATACTTAACCACTCCTATATAAACTTATCTCTCTTACATTTATAAATATCTTATCTACCACATAACAACCCTACATATTTCATAATCTAATACACTAACTTCTACCTAGATAATATCCAGTTCCTACATACATACTATCCCCTATATACCATACTCCTCTACCTTAATACTACTACTCTATTAACTCTTCCTCATCATGCTCTCTAAACACTCCTTCATCTTCCTTTCACTATTACTACTATTCACCTTATCCTCTTTCTACCATCTTTCCCAGTCCACAATTTCCACCCACTCCCAACCCTTTCATATAACTAATCCTCACAACTCACCTTTCTCACCCTCATACTCTCTTATTTCCCCCCATTTATACTCCTCAGAAAACCTCCTTCTTTTTCGACACAAACTTATTTCCTACCATGCTAACTTTTTCACCATAACTGCTAGCAAAGCCCTCCAATTCACAAAACAACCCAATCTCATCTCCTTGCTAACTACCCACCTAAACTATTCCATACTACACCTAATTAGCACTCTCATATCGGGAGACATCCATCCTAATCCAGTCCCCACCACTACAACCGCTATAAATAAATCCCTATTATTCACTTCCTTAAACTCCCAAAGTGTAGTAAACAAAGTCCCAAACCTTCATGCTTGGCTCACACACAATAAACCTGACATCCTCACTATTTCAGAAACCTGGCTAAAACCACACATTAAAGACTCTGAAATAGTTCCTCCTAACTACTCCATCATAAGAAAAGACAGACCTCACAAAAAAGGCGGAGTAGCCGCCCTTCTATATTCTTCCTCCCTAGTAGTTACTCCATACAACAAACCTATTCCACACTTTAACAACGCCAAACTTCTCCTTACCCTACTACAAATCAATAATTATAAACACATATGTATAGCTTCCCTTTACATCCCCCCAGGGGATAATATCTCCACACTTGAACTTATCCTTTCCTGGCTATCCAGTAACATTAGTAATGAAGTAGAACAAATGGTGAAATACTCCAACTGGTAAAATAAGTTGACAGAACAGGGTATATCCACGTCACTCGGAGCCAGTTAAAACAGATAATCTTTATTGTAATCCACACGGGTTAAGCGCTTTCATCTGCCTGGAACGCAGATTTCATCAGAACCATTCTACAAGGCAAAAACTCAGTCTTAAATACTAGTTTTGGCACCAAACACAATTGATTAATTAATTCAATTAACTTGAATAAGTCTTAAAACAACCACGCTCTTCAAATAATATGAAGTGGAAATTATTAAAAATGAATTAAAAATGAATTAAAAATGAATTAAAAATAATTACAAATAACACTCTTCAAATGTTGTTCTACGAATATACATATGAACTAAGTCCTCTAGTTGATCAAACTCGTTCATCCTATACACAAATGATACCTATACACAATGAATAGCAAATATATATATATAAAACATTGATATAAATATAAATATATAATACAATAATAAAAATACATGAACAGTTTGTGAAGATGTATGCCAAGTGTTCATAATGTTCGTGAACAAAACGAGCAAGGTAACTATCCTATAGTAGTAGTAGTAATGTTAGTTAACTTAAATGTCATCATAATTACAATATATAAAGGTGCTTAAGGCTACTAAAAACTAAAAGACTAATCTACTCAGTTCTTAGTCAGTGCTATGCACAAATTGTAGTGTTGAACAAGACCCTCATTCTACTATAATAGGTCCACCCTAAATGCTCACAATGTGTTGCACTATGATGGAACATGTAATTAAAACGTGTGAAAACTGTAATCCAAGATGAAGGAACTACAGTAACTGATATGAATAATTAGTAATTTCAACTCAGTTTAAAGCTAACAGTGGTTTTAAACTAATAAAGTCATTAATACCAGGCTTCGTGGTGGCATCAGTACTAATTTGCCATCTACTTTCTTTCCAGGCCAGGTAAGTCTTCCAATCACCCCCCTTATCCTTGATGTTTACTTGATCAATAATGGAAAACCTAAAGGTGTGTTCAGTGCCCTTTTCACAAATATGCCTGTACAGCGCGTTTTTGGTGTCTTGCTTGCTGATGTTATAAATGTGTTCGTATATCCGTGTCTTGAACTTCCTTTCCGTTTTACCTATGTAATAGGCATGACACTTTATACAATTGGCAATATACACTATCGCTTGGAATCACAATTGCCTGATATACTTGTGATCTTAGTGTGCAGGATGTTCTCTAACCTAAAGGTGGGTGTAGTGTTTATAAACTTGCATTGATTGCAATGACCACATTTACTGGTACCTTTGTTGCTGACTCTTCTTTGCTCTTTGATCCACTTTCTAAAATATGCTTTATATTATTTCCAGTTTTATACACAATCCTCATCTCTGTTCCTACCCAATTACCCAGATTTCCGTAGAAATGATAGTATTCCAGTACTTCTTTAGAATGTCAGTGATCAAGTTAACAAATGGGTTGAACCGAATCACACATACCATCATATTTGGCATGTCACCTATTTTATTCTGCATAAAGGTTGAACTGCCTAAGAGCGGTTTATATTTTAGCCCCCATTGTGCCTTGACATAAGTAGTGATGTTATCCAATAATTTCTTAGGATATCCTCTGTCACTAAAAAGCTGAGAAATGAGGAGTAGTTCCTTATTCATATCTTCGTCAGTAGATGACATTCTGACTGCTCTAATGCATTGGCCCTTAACAATATTTCTGAAAATGTGTCGAGGGTGACAGCTAGAAAAGTGAATATAATCGTTTGAGAAGGTAGGCTTCCTGTATAATCTGGAAATGAAACCAGTACCAGTATTACCTATCCAGGTGTCCAAGTAAGGTATACCTTTTTTGTCATGTTGATGGGTGAATCTCAAAAATTCTGTGGTGTTGTTGAGATATTCCACAAAGGTTGATATCATGTCCGTGGGTCCTGTCCAAATAATAAATACATCGTCTAAAAATCTGGTGTACAGCCGGATGTGTTTGTAAAATTCACACTTAAATAAATGAACATTCTCCCACTCCAACATTACCAAATTTGCAAAGATGGGAGCGCAAGAGGCTCCCATCGCCACTCCTTTGGTTTGTCTGTATAGTTCATTCTCAAATTCGATATAGTTGTGTTCCAACACCAAGCTCATCATGTCCGTAATCAAGTTCACTCTATCACTACTGCATCCTAAATGCTTGAATATACTACTGTGAAAGTAGTCCAGTCCTGTATTGACTGGAATGCTGGAAAAAAGGTCTTGCACATCAATAGTTACGAATGTTAAATTATCTTCCCACTTATCATCTGTGACTTTGCTCAAAAAGTCCCATGAGTCCTTGACCAGATGGTCCACCTTACTGTAAATAGGTTTAGTCCATTGATCAATTATGGTTCCTATTTTGAATGTCTTGGACTTAGACCCTGAGATAATGGGTCTAAATGGGGGTTTACTCAAATTCTTATGTATCTTGGGAATACCTACAATACGTGCTAAAATGGGGTATTCAGTTTTCAAATACTCATATACATCACTGGTAATACGATCGTCAATCAAATATTCTTCCAAAGTGTTGTCAATACGTCTGTAACCTGTATTGATTTGATTCAAGGTTACCTTTTCGTAATGGCCTGAATCCTGCAGAATGCTGAGTATTTCTTTGTGATACTCGTTGTTATGGAAAATTACCACCCCTCCCCCTTTGTCCGGTTTCATGATTCTAATCTGTTTATTCCTAATGATATCATTTAAGCATTTCCTTTCCTCTCTGGTAAGGTTGTCAGTGTGTCCCCCTCCACTGTTGTTGTTATACCTTATTCCTTGATGTAATTTGTACATGTCATGACAGACCAAGTTCTCATATAAAGCCACTTGTGGGTTTGCTGTGGGTATATATGTGCTTTTTTTCTTTAGGCCTTGGGGTAACGTCTGTTCATGTTTCATATCTTTAAATTGTAATGCCAAATTAACCCTTCTGCAAAAATACTTGACTTCTGTAATAACATCCACTATATTAGGTTTTACCGTTGGTATATACTTCATTCCTTTACTAAATAATGTTATTAAATCCTTGTTAACAGTGGTATCAGTATAGTTGTATACTTTGAAGCCTAGATGGCTACTAATGTGTGGATAAGTGTTCTGGCCTGTGTCCAGACAAGCATCCTCATTGTGTTTAGGTGGGAGGAATCCCTCCTCACTTGTTTTAATCTTGTCTGGAGCTATACCAGTATGTAAATTGTTATCAGTGGGACTGGAATGGATGTGAATATCTAGTATCTCCTTGGTAGTTTCTTCTGTGCTGGGAAGTACCGTCCCCCCTGAAAATTTTCTTCCTCATATTTTCGCATATTTCTTTTGTTTCCTCTAGATTGGATAACCTCGAAGTGGTTGTCCTCTTCACTGTAATATTTAGGCCAGACATAAGCTCTGTCTTTTCTATATACATCCATATCCCTATCTAACTTGTGCATCTTTCTTTCGTAGGCATGTTTCACTTTTGCTGTGGCCTGGCTAAACTGGCTAGAATAGCAGTCATACCATCTATCAAACACTGCATCCTTAATGATACTTTCATTTAAATTGTATACTTCTTCTAATAAGATTTTGGCCTTATGTTCATTGTGTTTAATTAAATGTTTCATATAAGTATGCCCGAATTCGTCGAACATAAGATTAAAATCTGCAATAATGCTACTGTCTATCTTAATGCCTAATGGAAGCTTAAAGAACCTTAGTCCTTTTGGTACTATTTTTAAAGATATACATTTCTCAAGATAGGCTATATCCATTTTAACACATTTAAATTGCGTCAATTTCCTACCTAATAAGTGAATTCGTGATTTAATGTCATCCTTAATATTCATATTATAGTTCCTACTACATTCAACATTATTAAATTTATCACTTTTGTCATAAAAACAGTCTCTTTCATCAAGTTTGTCCATAAACTCATATTGATCCGAGACAAAGTCATTAAACATATTAGACACACCTGTGTCTTTAATTCTGCTAGTATACAATTTTTTAGGACTGGATAAAATATCCCTATTTACAGTACCTTTTGTGCATTGAGTAGGTTTGTTCACAACAGTTGAGTATGTCCGGAAATACTCGTTCTGTTTTTAAGTGCACCCAGTTTCTCATTGTCTGCTTGTAGATTAACCATACTAAAATCAAAGGTGAAGTCTTCTTCCAATGATATATTAGCAGAATTCGCTATCAAATCAATACGCTGATTACTATGCCCCTCTTTAGCGTCACCCTGTCCATTTGGGATGTCGCTTGTGTAGCTGAGGTCCGCCGCTTCGTCAACAATGATAAATTTAGCACGCACAGTGTTTGCAACGCCATCCATACTCCGATCTGGAAACAACTCAGATAAAGCTTGTTTGTCCGCATGTAAGGTGCTGCCGCGTTGAACGGAAGCACAATCAGCTGAAACAAGCTTGTTTGTACTAGCGGAGTCACTGCACTCCTTAACAGCTACTGTTAGTTTGTTAATCATTTCCATAAGTTTGGTAACGTCGCTTTTAAGCGAAGTTACTTCCTCTAGTGATAGAGTGAACTTGATTACGGACATGATGAGCTTGGTGTTGGAACACAACTATATCGAATTTGAGAACGAACTATACAGACAAACCAAAGGAGTGGCGATGGGAGCCTCTTGCGCTCCCATCTTTGCAAATTTGGTAATGTTGGAGTGGGAGAATGTTCATTTATTTAAGTGTGAATTTTACAAACACATCCGGCTGTACACCAGATTTTTAGACGATGTATTTATTATTTGGACAGGACCCACGGACATGATATCAACCTTTGTGGAATATCTCAACAACACCACAGAATTTTTGAGATTCACCCATCAACATGACAAAAAAGGTATACCTTACTTGGACACCTGGATAGGTAATACTGGTACTGGTTTCATTTCCAGATTATACAGGAAGCCTACCTTCTCAAACGATTATATTCACTTTTCTAGCTGTCACCCTCGACACATTTTCAGAAATATTGTTAAGGGCCAATGCATTAGAGCAGTCAGAATGTCATCTACTGACGAAGATATGAATAAGGAACTACTCCTCATTTCTCAGCTTTTTAGTGACAGAGGATATCCTAAGAAATTATTGGATAACATCACTACTTATGTCAAGGCACAATGGGGGCTAAAATATAAACCGCTCTTAGGCAGTTCAATCTTTATGCAGAATAAAATAGGTGACATGCCAAATATGATGGTATGTGTGATTCGGTTCAACCCATTTGTTAACTTGATCACTGACATTCTAAAGAAGTACTGGAATACTATCATTTCTACGGGAAATCTGGGTAATTGGGTAGGAACAGAGATGAGGATTGTGTATAAAACTGGAAATAATATAAAGCATATTTTAGAAAGTGGATCAAAGAGCGAAAGAAGAGTCAGCAACAAAGGTACCAGTAAATGTGGTCATTGCAATCAATGCAAGTTTATAAACACTACACCCACCTTTAGGTTAGAGAACATCCTGCACACTAAGATCACAAGTATATCAGGCAATTGTGATTCCAAGCGTATAGTGTATATTGCCAATTGTATAAAGTGTCATGCCTATTACATAGGTAAAACGGAAAGGAAGTTCAAGACACGGATATACGAACACATTTATAACATCAGCAAGCAAGACACCAAAAGCAGCTGTACAGGCATATTTGTGAAAAGGGCACTGAACACACCTTTAGGTTTTCCATTATTGATCAAGTAAACATCAAGGATAAGGGGGGTGATTGGAAGACTTACCTGGCCTGGAAAGAAAGTAGATGGCAAATTAGTACTGATGCCACCACGAAGCCTGGTATTAATGACTTTATTAGTTTAAAACCACTGTTAGCTTTAAACTGAGTTGAAATTACTAATTATTCATATCAGTTACTGTAGTTCCTTCATCTTGGATTACAGTTTTCACACGTTTTAATTACATGTTCCATCATAGTGCAACACATTGTGAGCATTTAGGGTGGACCTATTATAGTAGAATGAGGGACTTGTTCAACACTACAATTTGTGCATAGCACTGACTAAGAACTGAGTAGATTAGTCTTTTAGTTTTTAGTAGCCTTAAGCACCTTTTATATATTGTAATTATGATGACATTTAAGTTAACTAACATTACTACTACTACTATAGGATAGTTACCTTGCTCGTTTTGTTCACGAACATTATGAACACTTGGCATACATCTTCACAAACTGTTCATGTATTTTTATTATTGTATTATATATTTATATTTATATCAATGTTTTATATATATATATTTGCTATTCATTGTGTATAGGTATCATTTGTGTATAGGATGAACGAGTTTGATCAACTAGAGGACTTAGTTCATATGTATATTCGTAGAACAACATTTGAAGAGTGTTATTTGTAATTATTTTTAATTCATTTTTAATTCATTTTTAATAATTTCCACTTCATATTATTTGAAGAGCGTGGTTGTTTTAAGACTTATTCAAGTTAATTGAATTAATTAATCAATTGTGTTTGGCGCCAAAACTAGTATTTAAGACTGAGTTTTTGCCTTGTAGAATGGTTCTGATGAAATCTGCGTTCCAGGCAGATGAAAGCGCTTAACCCGTGTGGATTACAATAAAGATTATCTGTTTTAACTGGCTCCGAGTGACGTGGATATACCCTGTTCTTTCAACATTAGTAATGAAACCATAATCCTAGTAGATGTAAACATTAACTGGGCCCTTATACAGTCTCCTACAAACCCCATTAACATCAACCTCTACAATTTCTCACAACTGATCGCTTTGGTAACCCACCCTTCCAAAAACCCCTCCAATGGGAGTATATTGGATTGGATTCTAGTCTCCCATCCTCACTATTTCACCAACAGTGGCACTCTTCCCGACCCACTTGGTGACCACATACCCACCTTTACCCACCGGCTTCCCACTATCCTTCAACGAACCCATAATTATATTACAATCCGTGACCAAAAAAAATTCAACCCAATAACCTTTTCAAACTCATTACAAGCAATTAATTGGAATTGTTTAAAAACACTACCTCTTGACAATGCAGTCTCATACTTCAACTCAACATTCTTAAAATTACTAGACTCCCAAGCTCCCTTACGGACAAAAAGAATAAAAACTAAATCAGCCCCATGGCTCTCCAAAACTACTCTTGCTATCATGAGACAGAGAGACAAAGTCTGGGCACACTACCAAAAACATAAGACAGCACCACTCCTTAACGAATATAAAATGCTCCGAAATAAAGTAAAGAAACTGATTACTTCTGATCGTCAAAACTACTTCTCTACACTCCAAAACCAAAATATAAACAACGCTCAAAAAGTCTGGAAAGGGATCTCTACTCTCCTCCACCCCAGCAAACCAGATACTCCTACCCCAGACCCAAATGCTCCAGAACATGATTTAGCCACCCAATTTAATTCTTTCTTTATTGACTCCATCTCCAAATTGACCTCCTCATTCTCCAACACATCTCTACTATCCAATACCCCCTCATCCACCCCCACTCTCTCTACTTCTATACCCTACTCCCCACCGACTAAAGCCTCTACCCCCTCTTCTACACAAACTCTATCCTCATCACCATCACCCCAAAATTCCCCCCTCCTGACTGCACCCTCTTCACATTAAATCCCATACCTACATCTACTATTAAGAAACTCCTTCAGAAATTGAAACCATGTACCAATGCTCCTGACAATATCCCTTCTTACTTTCTCAGTATAGCTGCTGAAACTCTTACCTACCCCATTAGCATCTTAATTAACCGCTCCCTACAAGACTACACAGTTCCCCAAATCTGGAAACAAGCCTTCATTATACCTCTACACAAAGGTGGTAACAATAATAACATTACTAATTTCCGTCCCATAGCCATCCTGTCCCCCATTTCTAAACTCCTAGAAAAATGTGTCCAACTTCAACTCCTTCCTCACCTCCTAGACAACCATCTTATTACTCCCACACAGCATGGTTTCAGACCTAATCATAGCACCATGACTGCCCTCCTCTCCTTCCTTGAAATTGTAAATAAAGCCCGTGACTCTGGACAAATTGTTTCTACCTTGCTTCTTGACCTCTCCAAAGCCTTCGATATTATCTCTCGTAGCCTGCTCTTAACTAAACTCTCCAAACTTCACCTATCTTCTTCCTCTTTGAACTGGTTCTCTAGTTACCTATCTAACAGAAATCAAGCTGTTAAATGGAAAAAAGCCACCTCCTCTTTCCTTAGTACCCCTACAGGAGTTCCACAAGGCTCCATACTGGGTCCTCTTCTCTTCAATATTTTTATAAACGACTTCCACAAATCAATTCCATTCTCTAGCATCATCCAATATGCGGATGATTCAACTATCATTTGTTCTGCCTCTTCTATCACTACACTACAAAAACTTACTCAAGATGCTTTCTCTTCCACAGAGCAATGGATGCTAAGTAATCATCTAGCTCTCAATGCTACCAAGACCAAACTTATGTTATTTACTCCTTCTAAAGTCATCCCTCCCGACATGAGTCCATTCTTAATTACTAGTCTACACAACTCACCTCTTGAAATAGTATCAGAGACCAAACTACTTGGGGTCCAAATCGACAACCTACTTAAATTTAACTCCCACCTGCAAATAAACATTAAAAAAAATCATCAAAAACTTGGCATGCTTTATAGACAGAGCGCCTACCTCACATCTGCCACTAAAATCACTCTCTCTACTTCCTTCCTTATCCCATCCCTTCTCTATGGTGCCCCACTACTAACTCTTCAGTCCTTGTTAAAAAGACAGCTTACCTCCTGCTATAACAAAATTGCAAAATTCGCCACCAGCCAAAAGTCCTCCACTCACCACTGTTTCGCCCTCCATAAACTAAAATGGCTAGAACTTACCAATCAACTAACTTACACTCAACTAACTCTAGCCCATAAGCTTATTCTCAACCCCTCCCTCTGTCCCTCCCTTTTCTCTGCCTTTAAAAAGCACCTACCTAACAGAGTTCTAAGGTCAAATAATCAAAATCTACTAGAAGTGCACAAACCTACTCATCCCCCAGGCAAAAACCTTCTTTCCTTCAGCCTCGCTCGCCTCTGGAACTCCCTACCTCCACTCATCCGCACCACCTCTAACCACTCTACCTTCAAAAAGTCTCTTTTCTTACATCTAGCATCACAGTGGGAATGCTCTTGCTTCCACCCCACATAACTAACTCTACTTAATCTCCTTCAATACCATATCCTACTTTACGTAGCTACTATGTTTGTTAGCTAATCTGTATTAATGTTTACATTTATTCTATTACCAGTAGGTTTCTTCTTAATGTATTAACTGTTATGACTGTATTCTATATGTGATTAGTTTTATTTTTATTCTGCCTACATAGTATTAATAACTCTCTGTACCTAGATTGTCACTGTCAAATGTTGAATGTATATTTTGTTTTGGAGCTTTTCTCCCCAGGACTCCATTGAAAACGGGTTCTTTATGGCCCAATGGACTATCCTGGTAAACCAACTGCAATAAATAAATAAATAAATAAACCAGTCCTGGACTTCTCAGTACTAAACACTTTTCTGGACATTCCAAAAATTCAAAATGCTCACTCTGCAGCAGCTGCTGCCCATGTTGAGCAAGAACGCTTGGATGGTGACTTTGGATTTATAGGAATATGCAGGTAAGCTTCTTTTAAGGCAAGAATGCAGAAGGTACCTCAGATTCAAAGCGGGCTCGAAACATTACCAGTTCTCTGCACTGCCCTTTGGTTTATCTACTGCGCCCAGGGTCTTTACCAAGTGCCTGGCTCCAGTAATGGAATTTTGCAGACAGAAGGAATTCAAATATACTCTTATCTGGACGATTGTCTCATTGAAGCGGACAACAAGGAGACTTTACGTCAGCAGCTGGTTTTTGTGCAGAAGTGTCTAGGGTTTACAGTGAACCTAAAGAAATCAAACCTGGTACCCACTCAACAGATTACTTTCCTGGGTGCTCTTTTGTGCACTACAACCCAGATGGCTTACTTGACACCAGACAAAAAAGTGCAACTGGCTTCTTCTTTCAAAAACCTGTCTGCAAAGAGTCAGCTAACTGCAAGAAAAATTCTGCAGGCTTTGGGTTACATGGCATCCTGCATTCTGTTAATACCATATGCAATACAGTGGTACCTCAAGAGTGTATGGTCTCAGCATTGTCACAGTTTGGAAACAGTGATCACGATTCTGCCTTTCCTCCAGCGGGAATTTCTTTGGTGGGCCGAGGCCTGTCTCTAGAACAAGGGAAAGCCTTTCTGTCCCACTCCAGCCAATCAAGTGATAACGACGGATGCTTCAGACTATGCATGGGGAGCCCACATGCAAGGGAAATGTCTTCTGGGTGCCTGGACAGAGGACCAAATGCACCTGCACATAAATCTGAAGGAAATGGTAGCTGTACAGAATGCTCTGACAGCTTTCAAGGATCTCATTCTACCAGGACAATTACTGATAAAGACAGACAACACTACAGTGATGTGGTACATAAACAAGCGGGTAGGCTCCCATTCTTACCCCCTGTGCAGACTGGCTATGACTCTGTGGAACACAGCACTGGCCTCCAAGGTGGATTTACAAGCACAATTTCTGCCAGGAAAGGACAACGCTCTGGCAGACAGTCTAAGCAGAAATCTCTCAGATCCGCACGAATGGATGTTGGATGTTCAGGTATTCAGGATGATAACAGAGGCATGGGGGTGCCCGGATATAGATCTCTTTGCATCTCCCCTAAACCACCAGCTTCAAACATTTTGCACGAGGACCTACCACGAACGGGCCTGGAAAGTGGATGCTCTTTCATTCAGTTGGAAAAACCTCTCAGTGTATGCTTTTCCCCATTGCCTCTTCTACCAAGGGTACTTCTGAAGATCAAACAGGACAAACCAAATATGATTCTTCTAGCCCCCAACTGGCCTCGGCAATTCTGGTATTCAACCCTGGTGAACTTGGCTCAGGGTCGACCCTGGATTCTACCACAAATTCCACATCTACTGTCTCAACAAGACAGCCGGATCCTGCACAGTCATGTCAAAACGTTGAATCTAGCAGCCTGGCGGATCCAGGGGCTATAAGCAATTCTACCCTTACCAAACAGGTAATGGATGTAATTCTTGAGGCTAGAAGGCCCAGCACCGGGAAATCTTATGCAGGAAAATGGAAAAGATTTTGCATCTGGAATCAGGCCCAGGGTTCTGATACTACAGTTTCAAATATTCCTCTGATTTTACAATACCTAACAGAGATGTTGCATAAGGGCCTATCTTTTTCATCTATCAAAATACATGCCTTGGCTGTTTCTGCACAATACAATACGGATCCCCCTCTTTTTTTCTCATCCGTTACTTAAACAATATCTCAGGGTGGCAAAGAATATTAGGCCCCCTAGAAGTGCTCCAGTTCCCGCTTGGGATTTCAACTATGTTTTGGAAAAACTTACTCTGTCCCATTTTGAGCCTGCAGCTACCACAGATTTAAAGTTTTTATCTTGGAAGACTGCCCTTCTTTTAGCAATAACCTCTGCCAGAATGGTCTCGTAATTACAAGCACTCATGTCTGTGGAACCCTTCATTATTTTTCATCAGGACAGGGTTTCCCTGAGGACTAATCCCTCTTTTATGCCTAAGGTGGTATCTAAGGTAGCCTTGAATCAGACTATTCATTTACCTACGTTCTATCCTAATCCTCAAAATGAAGAAGAGAGAATTTTGCATTCTTTAGATATTCACAGACAGCTTTGAGTTTACCTGGACATGACCAAGTTTTTTAGGAAAACGGACCAATTGTTTGTAGCCTATGCAGCTACATCACAAGGAAAATAAATCACTAAGTAAACTATTTCTAAGTGGATTGCCCACTGCATCAGATTCTGTTACTCTCATCATGGCAAACCAGTTCCTATTAACATTAGGACACATTCTACAAGAGCTGCTGCTACTTCAGCAGCCTTCCTCAGTGGAGTTCCTACCAATGAAATCTTAGAAGCTGCTACTTGGAGTTCTGTGCACACCTTTTCTAAGCACTACAACCTCCCTCTCTACTCTAAATCTAGGGCTGGCTTTGCCTCTGCAGTCCTGCAGGGCCTTGTGGCTGCCCCTTCTGTTCCATCTGTACCTTCTCCAGCCACCCTTTATTAGCTTTGGGATTCAACCCTACAGTAATGACTGCAACAGTGAACCACGATGAACATAGTACAGTTATGTACTCTTACCATAAATGTAGATGTTCGAGTGTGTTCACTGTTGCAGTCTGGGTTACCCTCCCTCCTATCCCCTCTTTTGCTGTGTTTCCTTTATACTACTCTTCCTCTGAGGTATATGTGCTGATGACTTTTAGATATGTTTTACTTCGATGCATGCTTATTCTTCTGTCTAAGCTTTTGGCCTGTTTTTGGACACCTGACATCTGGGGCAAGAAAAACTGAGGAAAATGACACCGGCTGAGGCCTTTATACCCCTGGCGCGTTGACATCAGGGAAGGAGTGACCTCAGCCGACGTTGGATCCAGAATCTGGCCGATCGAGGGCTGCTACCAGCAGGAATAACCCAACAGTAATGACTGCAACAGTGAACACACTCGAACATCTACATTTATGGTAAGAGTACACAACTGTACTTTCTCTGATGGAACAATTTTTTCAGAATGTGAAAAAAATTGGTGTTCTTGGTTTGAGGGTCACATGCAGAATACCCAAATAGGCTGACAGAAAATGCCACATTGGTTTGCAACACTTTTCTATGAGCTGAAGATATCTTGCTCCAAAGGTATCAGTCTCCACACAGTGAGAGAATGAAATGGTTTGTTGGTTAGAAAAAATGAGGTGGGGTAGGCTAAAGTTGGGGGGACTGGAACGTGTGTACTGAGGCAGATAGTCACAAACTGGCTGATTTGTCTGGAAAGAAACCTTTGTGTCCTTTAAAGCCTATCTTTGATTTTTTTCTGGAACTTCTTTTTGACAAACTTGTAACCTTTTGATGTTATTTCTGTTCTTTTTAAAAAAGGGTCTAGCCTTGCGAGGATAATTCCTCTGGAACACTGGAACAGGAGACAGGAACATCTGGTTTAAAATCCTGCACGACTTTGCCTTTCTCCTGCAGGCTTTCAAATATTTCAGTAGCAGCGAGTCTAAAGAGAGATTCCCTATCCCTGGAGGCAGCCAATGATTTGGACTTGCTATTTCAAGCAAGGCATGAAGTTTCAACTCCTTATGACAGACCCTGCAGCTGCTGCTCTAGAAGATGCATCATCAGCATCAGCTGTGTTTGACAGAGTTTTTAGCTAGTTGGGTAGTGAAAATGAGGAAAGATAATAAGGAAGTTTTATCTGACTCAAGCATACCAGTTAAAACTTTAGTTATGTCTCTCATAATACACAAAAGATAAGTAATCATATGGGTTTGATAGTTTATGGCTCAGAAAGATACTGTAGCCAAAGTGCTCACTTTCTTTCCATACATATCTATAGCCCTACTTTCTTTATCACTGGGCAGGGCATTAATAGATAGAAGTAACTTGTTGCACTTATCAGATTCCACAGAAATCACTGTAGGATCTGAAGAAGAATTTTTACAAAGGTGTGTGTTTGTGGGTGTCTGGAACCTTATAAAAATTGTAAGGTTTTTAGATACTGAAGGTTAAGAGTCTGTGTTTAAGAAAGCAGTGACAAAGGTATCCTGCAAAGCTTCTAATACCAGAAATAATACAGAAGGTTTAGGGATAGCCATATTTAACACATCATAATATCTTTTCTGCATTTCAGATACCTGCTAACCTTCCCACTGGAAGTGATGCATCATCTTCAATACAGTGATTCCAAAGGGGAGTCTGGAGACACGGTATCCTTGTTTTCCAATTCAAATCCAACTGAAGAATGCATCTGAGAGGAATCAGATAAAGAATTTAGCTCAGATTCTAAATCTTCTACTTCAGAAGAGGAATCAATGTCCCTGTTGTGAGGGGAGGAAGAAGATACAGAGAAAAACAGAGGAGGATTTAGGGATATAATTGCCTTAAAAAGCCCATGTGTGAATCATACTATTCCTTCTGAGGATCCCTAACAGCAGAAGGAGCAGAAGACAGAATGCTTTGTTTTCTGCTTCTTTTTCTTAGGAGCATTGGCTTGAATATAAAGTGGAAGGGAGAGTCTGATCTCTGATGTACCAAAATCAGGGTACCAGGAACTGCTTCACAAACCAAAATTTGAAGTATGCACTTGGATCCCTCCTATACAATGAGCAGCTGCTGTCCCTTTGTGGCTGAACTGGCTGGCTGATTGGTTGAGTAAGGCATGCCAAGGTGCTGTGCCTTATCAACCTCCAACAGGGTTGCAATAGTGCGAGCAGCAGAGACATTCAGGTTTGACTGGATTACAGAAACTTCAGGCTTCAGCTTTTGAGCTTCTGTTTTGGTTGCTGAGGGATGTCTGACTAGGAAGATTCGGAGACAATCATATCCTATGACAGCTCCTTAAGTGTCTCATTTTCAAGATATATTTTAGGAAACATAAGTGACTCCTTACTGCTTTAGGCGCAAAATATTGACAAATGGAGCACTCTTTATGGTTCTGACTGAGACCTAAGTAGAACAAACATTTAGTGTGACTATCGCTGTAAGTATTCCACCTCCCACATTCACATTTACCCCTCTTAGTTGACATGCAAAAGTACATATGTTGTCAAAAAATGAAAGAAACAGGATGTTTCCCCAAAAGGGAAAATTATTTGTCCAATGTATGGAAACTGGGGCAGGCTGTATGGTTGTCAGACTGAAGAAAATGATATGTTTCCCTGTTCAGACTGGTGGCAAGTATGTCCTGAGGATTTTCGTACCCTTACACTCCTTATGTACCACTTTGCAGTCTTGCACTTGGGATATATAGCATGTGAGGAAGGTGCCCAAGCATTGCTATGCTGGGCAGACCTGGTTTTCTTTACAGAATACTTCCCATATGCAATAATACTGCGACAGTAACCAATGAAGGACATCAAGCTATACTCTATTTGTGATATAACATGGGTACTCAAACAGTTTACCAAAACAAGATTCAGTAACTCTTTTTTGACAAGGTGGCTCAATGAAAGCAGTATCTGCAACTACTGATCACTTGCAAAGCAAACAAAAAACAGGTTTTACAAATTGTGAGCTGATAAAAAAATAATTGTCACAGCTGCTGAAATGATCAAATCTGAAAACTGTATTTCAAGTATGCTGCTTTTCTTTGAATGTACATACTAACAGCAAATTATTATTATTATTTTTTGTGGAAAAATAGTATACATTTTTTTCATGAGCAAATGTGTCTTTAGAGGTCATTATATTTAGTATCAAGGAATGTCTGGGGTGCTTGATATGTGAAGAAATGTGATCTTGTGATCACAATTCTGTGCATTTGTGGTAGAATGGCTACTCATTTTTTAACAGACTTATATAAAACATACTATTTAGAAGAGAGAGAGAGAGAGAGAGAGAGAGAGTGAGTGAGTGAGTGAGTGAGTGAGTGAGTGTGTGTGTGTGTGAGTGTGTGTGTGTGTGGTACTGCAATGAGATGAAATGTCCTTTCCTCTAACATGCAAAATATCTTAGAGTTAATTACATTAAGTAGTGATTGCACACTTCCCCTAACATATGCAAGTTTATAATTGATTATATCATGTAGAGTTTACATGGAGGACAGCTCCCTGTATAGAGTTTGTTAAGCAATCACTGTGGCAAGAAAATGAAAAACAAACATATTTAAGTAATAAGCCATTGCAAGGTGTGGGTAAAAACAGCTTTGCTCAAGTTAGCGTACTATGCTAATATATGATATGCAGCATTTAAGATGTTTTATTCAACTTTAAATTTATTGTAATGTATATGTATAGTTTAATTAAATAGTTCTTTATATGTTGTTCATTTTCAGTAATTCATTTCTTGTTCATTTTTATGTAATTTATACATTATAACATGTTAGTATACATGTCACTGACCTCTTATGCTAGTTTTCTTAAATTCCCTTTTCTTAGTTATTGACTGCTACTATGATGTTACATTTACATTCATTCATTGTATAACTTACAAAGCATACTGATCCTTCATTAGTAAGATTTGCTTGGACTGGGATGTTTTCCAGTTGTGCACCTGTAAGTTTGTTTTATGTTGATTCTGTGTCTGTGATATTTCCCCTTCAGTATTTGTATTTTTATATTTTAAAGTTGTGTTTGCTACGTGATACTGAGGTTATCTCTATGGCTTTGTAAAGCATTTTTAATTCTGTTTTTTATACTTTAATATGCAGTCTTTTGTAATGACACCTATTTCGCTAATGCACTTTGCACTGATGTACTGCATTTTGCAGCACAGGCTGTAAGCAGATTTCCTGGATACTTCCTTTTATTACGTTGAAAATAACTAAAACATATTGCATTTGTTCTAATATTTACAAATCTAGAAATGTAGAGAAGTTTGCAGAGATTTACTGGTGTGCCTCTGTCAATAATCATATTACACATGAAACTGTACTGTGTTAGGCATTGTAACAGTGGTACTCCTGTAAATCAGAATTAGCTGCTTTATATTTCATAAATATTCAGTGATGTAGAATAGTTGTTTTTAATTAAATTGTGTTGCAGACACTGGAGGAGTACTGTTAGTTTCAAGTATATAGACTAGTAAAAATGATGTACTTGGAACCATGAACAGTAAAAAGTATATTTAACTGGTTATCCACCAAGTTGCTAAAATCAGTTCAGTCGAAGTGCATGCAAATGCTAAAAATTCAGGGTTCAAGCATTTGACCTGGTTAAAGTTAATTATTCTGCCACAAAAGATAAAAATAAATAAATCAGTAAACATGTAAAGAAAGTGTGTCATGCTAGTGAAATTGTTTCTACTGGACATTATAGATAAGGAGAGTATTTACCTTATAAAGGTACTTTTAATATTGCTATTTGTTAAGTTTTAGAAGCTTGTCTCTAGTAGAAAATCAAGTATTAACAAAAATGTTTATCTTTTGTTACTGATAAAAGAGCTAATATTACTGACTTGATGGTCATTTTCAGACTGTTCACCAGAAACTTGAATTTGAAAGGATTTTTTTTCCAAACTGATTATAAGAAGTTGAATGTTATTAGAAAGTTTTATTTGTTTTTCCCCTCCAACAAATGTACTGTAGGTATGTTTCAAGACTTGTGTGAGATAGAATGTATTATTTTTTACAGTTTTAATTTGTATAAAATGAAATGTTACAGTCATTTAACAGCAGCAAAGAGATAGAAATGCTTAGAAGTCTTTGGCTGCTGAAATTAGTATTAGAATAATGAAAAAATATAAATGGAGTTTTTTTAGTTATCATGGATAATCGACATGTGTGTATCAGAAGTCACACATGCAAAAAATGATGAGTGTTGTATTTTCCAGTTACATAATGACTATTTATTAGCTGATATGTTTAGTGAGGGTATTTTAACAAAGGAAATGTTGGATTGTTCAACAGTGGTTCATCCAAGATTGCCTGTAATAGTTGGAATCCTCCAGTTTTTTTTTTGTAACGATCCCCTTTTTAGGCCAATAGTTGCTCCAAGGGGTCACAAACAAAGCCCCTTGTGGTCACTATTGAGCATGTATTATGACCAGTTTAAATTAAGATTGAGCATTTATGTACACAAGAGGGGTATGCTCCTAAAACTAGAGTTGGCCTGTGGGCAAGTTATATTGAAAATAAAGATTTTGAAAATGTGGTTCCAGTATCCATTATGCTTGCAGATGACAGTGCAGCTATTACAGGAAGCATTGGAATATGCTGAGGGGTAATCAAGTTCTTAGTGGAGTGGTTGGGGAAAAATCAATGTTTGTGGACAAAAGATGTGTATATGTAGAAGGTAAAAAGAACAGACAAGACTGAAACACAGCTAAATACTATTAAACAATTTGGTACATTTTAATGTTTTGGATGCAGACAATGTAGATTCATAGCAAATAGTCATTCTGTCACCATTTCTGATACAGGCAAAGCAATTAGAAGACTGAAAGAAAGGGTTTCTGAACACATTCAGAGTTTTAAGGGCAAAGATTTAATAAATGCTTTATAAAAGCAAACTACAGGATGTGATTTTTTTTTTATTTTTGGAAAAAAAAGAGAATGATATTGAAAGGGGAGACCTTGATGCATTAACACAGAAACACTAATTATTATGTCAATTTAGATTTAATCCAGGTCTTAATGAAGCAGTCAGTTTAGCATTTTTTGAAAATGAGAGACTTACAAAATTAGTTTTTAGTTTAGTTTTTACTTATTTTGATGTATTTATGTGTTTATTATTATTATGATGTATGATTATCCATATGTTATATCTGATGAAGTTCATCTACATTCTTTGAACAAATATGCTTATATAGTATTAAAGTTAAGTGAGACAAGGTTACTGGTTTTGAGTTCTGGGCGTTTATTTTATTTATTTGCATTTGGTCTAATCTCATTTTGGTGTTTTTTACTTGTTTTTATATTTCAGAAATGTAAGCAGATTACTGTTTGTAAGAAAATTAAGTCTGGACAAACTGCACAAAATATGTCATTTTATCAGTAAAATGCAGCAAACAAAATGTGAAAATCTGTATAAAACTTGAAAACATTTTTTATTAAAGATGCAGAAGAAATGTGGCAATGTGTCTAAAATGAACATTTTTTTTCCGTTTGAAAAGCAAAAGATTTTTAAAAACTCTCAAAAGTTCTTACCTTATTTGGGATTAGAATCTTCTGTATTTAGCCCATAATATTTTGTAGGAAGTTAGTGAAGTTTAAAAAGTTTTAAAATGTTGACACAAAAAGAAGCAGGCAGTCAAGATGTTTTATCTACTGCAGAAAGGTAAGCTGTTTCTAAAAGTGCTATGCTAACTGAACACATCTCCAGTACTGACTCATTTAAGGATAGCCTTCTGGAATTTTTTTAAAGTAAAGTGACTCTTTCTTTGAAAACCATCTCAACAGTTATTCCAGTCAGTTTATACTTTCCTTATAGATTTATTAGTTAATAGTGAATAATTCTGGGAGCAGTGAAGAAACTATGTATATATATATATATATATATATATATATATATATATATATATATATAAATGAGAAAACAGACCATTAGCTGCACAGAGTCAGTGACCTTCTGCCTATAAATCTTGTCTGTTGTCTTCTGTCATAAGTATCGGGTAGATGGGTTACAGTCATATGCAGTTAATGGGAGTAGAAGAACCATCTTACTGTTAGAAAGTGTTTTTTCTTATGACACGTGTCTGTTCAAAATGTTTTATCTTACATTTATCTGTGCAGGAGTATATGCCGGGATTTTTAATTTACAAACTTAATTTTGTTGGATGTGCAAAGGAGAGAGGTCTGCAGCTACTCCAGCATTGATCATTTGAATATCTACTGTTATGTTAAGTTTACCTTAAATTTCGTGAGGATATGCAGCAGATGTTAAAGAAGGCCAAAAACTCTGCTACTGTAAAATCTTATGTTTACAAATGGATGAGGTTTTCTAAGTGGTGCCTAAATAAAACAAAGAGTGATGGAAACAGAATGTCTACGGAAGTTAATATTCCTCTGGTCTTGAAATATTTGTCTGAGCTACTTAATGATGGCTTACTGTATTGTGTCCATTAAGGTGCACTTAGCAACCATCTCTTCTTGTCTACAAATAGATCCTCCTCTTGCTTCTTCTCTTTTGGTAAAACAGTTCATGAAAGGAGTACTACAACTGAAATCTCCTTGAAAGCAAATTATTCCTTTGTGGAACATAAATTATGTTCTTGAAAAATTGACCTTACCACCTTTTGAACTGGAGGTTCACACTGATCAAGTTCTTAATGTGAAAAACTGTTTTGCTTATTTTTCTGGCATCTACAAGGTGACTTTCTGAGCTGTAAGCTATCGTGGTGGGGCAGCCTTACCTGATTTTCCACAGAGATAGGGTTGTGTTATGCACTAATCCTTCTTTCATGCCACAAGTAGCCTCAGAATTTACTCTCAATCAGTCTATTAATCTTTTTGCATTTTTTCCAGAACCTAAAAATAATGGGAAAGGATAATTCCATCCCTTGAATAGGCAGCATAGGTAATACCCTGACAAAACAAAACCCTTTAAGAAGATGGAAAGGGTTTTTCTTTTCTTTTCTTTTCTGGGGCAAATAAAGGTCAGCTTGTCTCTAAGCAATTAATGGCACATTGGTTGTCCTCTGATATTGTTTTTGTTACATCCACCATAGAAAAGCAAGTCCTGGCAAGGTAAAGGCACATTCCACCAGGACCTTTTCTTCCTCTGTGGCATATTAAAAATTAGTAGACTTCAGAAGTATTCTAGAAGCAGAAACTTGGTCCTCTGTCCATACCTTTTTATGAAGCACTAGAAACGGGATTATTTTTCTAGAACCAAAGCGGCCTTCATGCGAATTGTTCTCCAAGGGTTCCTGAACACTTATCCATCCTCCTCCCAGGTTGAGCAAGCTTTGGGAATCTACACAGTTTGTTTGTTGAACATAGTACAATTGCTTAAGTTCCACTTACCTTTAACAGTAGTTGTTTGTAGAACACATTGCCTTACTGGCAGTACCCTCCCACCATTCTCATTTTGTTGTGTGCACATAGCTGGTTGTTGGAGTTGCTGTTATGTTTTGGTTCAGCAACCTTTTCTGTTGTTGGTGTTTGTATGGTTATTGGTTTGGAACAGTAGAGATTTGTAAACCTTGTGTTTCCATCTGATCTTCCTGTTGGACTCTTGGGCACCACTTAGAAAATCTCATCCATTTGTAAACATAAGATTTTCTAGGAGCAGGATTTCTGGTCACCTTTACCACCCACTGAACATCTTCATGAAACGAGTGCAGTCAATATTGAATCATCCAGGCTGCAAATGAAGTTTCTCCAAATCAGAGATCACCAGGCACCACTAAGACTATGTAAGCAGATCCACCATGTGAGGAAGTCTGTACTAATTGCCCTTGGCAACCAAGAGTGCCTGGGCCAATAGGAGGTTCACCACAATGATCATTGGCATTTCTCTTTGGACGTTCAGAAGTACCTTGTGAAGCAATGGAAAGAGAATGCATCTGTCCACTAAAGCATGGCTGCAAGGATGTCTAGGACAGAATTTCTCCAGCTGTTTTTTTTTTTTTTGAAAGGAGGTGAAAAGATCTATCTAAGGCATTCCCCACATCTGGACTAGACCCTGGAACACCACTGTCTTGAGCTTCCACTTGTGCAGATGTGCCCAGGATCTGTTTAATCTGTCTGCCACAATATTCTGCTCTGATGGTATGTATAATACCTGAAGAGTCAAAGAATACTGAGAAGTCTGCTCCCAGGCTATCATTGCCAACTGGCACAGAAGATAAGATCTCATAGCCATTGTTTGTCGAGGTACCACATCACTGTGATGCTGTCCATAACCACAAGAAGAGGACCGGAGTCCCAAAGGTGGTGAAGGACTTTCAAGGAGTGAGTCACTCCCAACATCTCCTTGATCTTGATGCACTTCCACGGATCTTTAAGCCACCAAGTGGCTTGTGCTTGCATCCCCACTGACACAGCTCCCCAGGCAAAGTCAGATTAATTGGTCTGGTCAGATCACACTCGGATAGCCATATTCCACCCTTAAACACGTTTATTTCACAAGTACCACAAGTCCATGTAAAATCCACTAACGCTGAACACAACCAGTATGTTTTTATCTACAACTGCATCAGAAGAATCATACCGGTTGTATTCAGTGTTAGTGGATTTTAGATGGACTTGTGGTGCTTGTGAAATAAACATGTTTAAGGGTGGAATATGGCTGAGTGCTTTTTATACATTTGTGGTCGTTTTTAAGCACTTTTTCCTCCTTATTTCTTGGTCTGGTCAGATATTACTAGCAACAGAGAGGAAAGGAGAGAAAGGAAGCCCTGGATTGATACTCAACTAATCTCTCCACCACTGTAACTCTTATCTGATGAAGGGCAATACCAGAAACTGGGACTCTAGGGAATGGAGATGCTGGGTCCAACACTTGCAGACATACCACTGAATTTTTTTCAAGTGAAGATGGTCCAGTGGTATTGTGTGAATCATGGATACCATCAGTCCAAGAATATTTAGGAATTTTCTCACCAAGGTGACATTCCTCCTGGAGCATTCCAGAAACATCTTCTGATGTAATAGGACCTTGTCTTTGGGCAAAAAGGCCATTCTGATGGACTCTACCAAACACCCCAGAAAGAAAAATCTTTGTGAGGGTGTCAGACATGACTTTTAGAGGCTCAACTTGAATCTTAGATGGGAAAAGTTCAGACCTTTTCTAATGAAGACAAACACCTGAACCCAGCCTCTGCACATATCAGCAGGTCATCCAAGTATGTAAAGATGTGACTGCCTAAAGTCCAGCAGTGAGCCACTACTGGAGCAAGGCATTAAGTGAACACTCATGGTGCAGTGGATAGCCCAAAGGAAAATACAGAAAACTCCTGATATGATACGCATCCTTCAAGTCCAAGGTCACCATGAAGCAGTTGTCCGGCAAAAAGGAAAGCGCTGTCTGCAGGATGAGCATCTTGAACTGGGGAACATTTACAAATGTATTCAGGAAACTAGGTTCAACACCAGCCTCCACAACTGCTTATTTTGGGAAGCAAGAAAATTCTGGAGTAGAAATCTCTCAATCTTTCCAAAGGAGGGACTAGTTTTATGACCCCTGCATCCAGCATTTGCTGGAAAATAGGAGGCAATAACAGGTCTATAGTACAACGTTGAAATTCCATAACACAGAACACCTAAACATCGACGAGTATTCAGCGAAATTCACTTCCGTGATTTGCTGAATACTTACAGGGCACAGATGTAGTTGGCCAACAACACAATTTTGCCCTTTTCTCCACTGTAGTGTAATCTCAGAGTTGATATATTTAGTTGGGGGAGTGTGGGGGGGCACCCACATGGGTGGGTTTGTTAGAGGTAAATTTAGTTCCATTGGGTTGTGGGGCAAGTATTTGTTTGCCCTTTCAGTATTAAATGAATTGCGGAAATGCATTTCGCTGAATACTTGTTGATGTTTAGGTGTTCGCTGTTACAGCATTTTGACATCGTAATATAGACTTGGTAATAACACAATCTGGTCAGGCAGATGAGGAGGGACCCCCCTACCCGCAAATGGAGGAGGGGTGGTCTTCCACTACCATTATAATCCCTGCCAGCAATGTTTAATACCCATTTGTCAAAAACCACTGATGGCCAGGACGCCTTGCTAAGAGCTGCCTTGAGAAAGGAAGCATCTGTTGGGGTTCCTGATAAAGGCAGGAGTCATGCCTCAGCATAGTCATATGTTGGGAGGGAGATATTTTTTTTAGGAAAGGAACCCTTCATGTTTGGCTTGGTAGAGTTGTCATCCTGCCATTTCCTTTTATTGCCTTACTTTCTGCTTGACTGGGACTTCTGTTTGTTAGGCCACCAACATTTTCTTGCTTAAAGGAGGGAACTTGGGAATATGGACATTTTTCAACACTCCTTTCATCAATTTACCTCTGTCATCCCAGTGTTTAAGGATCTGATTAGCTGCTGTACCAAACATTCACTCAGACTCAGAGGAGCATATAAAATCTCATCTTTTAACTCATCAGAAAAATTCTGGGAATGCAACCAAACGTAGTTCCTAATCACCACGGAAAATGATGAATTTCTAGAAATAGTATCATCACTCTCCAAGGCACTTTTTAATTCATGTTTTGAAACCTGACAAACATTGAATACACTATTTTTAACACACACTTTTGCTCTGTAGGCAATGATATTGCAAACTTATCTAAACTGTACATGCATCTCAACACAAACTTCCACATAAAACACTGGTAGTTAAACACCTTAAAAGCTACCATGCTGGACTGCACCAGCTTCTTTCCCTGAGAATCTAGCCACTTGTCTAGCTTATCTTGATGGACTAGGTTAGAAGAAGACATGGTCTTCTTATTAGCAAACGTCAATGGGGACACTGAATCTGAGTTTGCAGACAAAGGGGCTTGGAAGCCAGGCAAGGCTGAGCATGCCCTAAATTTCTTAAACACTCTCTTAGGAAAAGCCTCAATAAAGAGAAGTGAACAGCAAGCTTTCTTGAATACATGCTCCAATGCTGGGATTAATGGAGGAAAGATCTCAATGTCTGGGACCTCATCCTCCAAGAGATCATACACTCTGTTAATCTCGAGAGCAGCCAGAGATAGCTCCCAGCTGAATACACTTGTAAATCTAGTCAACATTAAGGAAAAAGAAAACATCCATTTAGGTACCTGTACCTGTTCATTATTACAATAACCCAACTGATCTGACTCAGACTGGTCCAAGTCCTCAGACACAGAATCTCCTTCAAAAGGAGGATCCTTAGTAGATTAATTGCTGGTGATACTCATAACCCAAGTATGCACCCATAGTCACCTGCCTGAACAATGGATCTAGCCATAGCTATCATCTCAGGTGAAAAAAACAGTCAGAGACTGCTGTCCCACCACCTGGTGGATTTTCTCTCTCTTTTTGGCATACACTACACTAGTGGGAGAATCATGCTGGCAAAAGACTCTGCACCACTGATTTTCTCTACACCTAAAGGGTTTGGTTTTCCCATATCTCTGGCAGGCAATGGTACAGCCCTGGAGGATGTGTCTGACCCTTGTGTCATGCATAGTTGTGGTACAATGACCACTCCATGGGACCCAGAGATAACAGAAGGCGAGTTGCCCAACAGTCTGCCTGAAGCTAAATCTACTGCCGAATCACATGCTGTAGGCCGAGCCATACTTGTTTATTTTTTCAGGTGCAGATGGAGAAGATGGATGAGGGGGGGTCTGAGTCCATCACGCATCAAGTCAGGGGACAAGAAACTAGCCATCTGAATACCGGATACTGGCTGCACAATCAGCCCAGTTAGAAGAAGGACAAATCTCACTATTCTCCCGCTAAATAGCAATTTAAAGACAATTTATGTAGGAATACTGTTCTGAACACTGCACTGAGAAAATTACATATTTTTAGTAACACAGTTCAAATCACAAAATACACTAACAAAAGGCTAGTTTCATCAAAATGAATGGATACAGCCTAAAACATTAGTAGACAAGAAATCAATAATAAACTGATGAAAATGTTTAATACAAAAATGGTGCCAAAATTACAACTGAAATGAAAACAATCATTTAAAATGCAGTAATCCTACTCAATCCCCTCAAATAATCATAACTCAAAAGAAAAACATGCAATATCAGAAAGTTCTCCTGGCAAAACATCCAAATGAAATTTTTAATGAACAGATCTTACTGTGTTAGTCAAAGTAAAAACAGAGGCATATACAAAATTTCTAACTGAAACAAAAAACAGTTAAAGCAGCAGAGTGCACTATTCAAACACAGAAAGAAAATGCAGAAGGAGGAAATAAAACTCAAAAGGAGTTTCTTGACTGAGGTCTGCAGCTCATGTCACCCAGTTTGAGAGAATATGCCAAGGGATCTTTCTGTGACTGTGGCACAAGAAAACTGAAAAGGTTCTGTCTGTCTGTCTGTGAGTGTGAAGGGCTGTCCTGGTCCTGCCAGGTTATTGGTTTACACCCTCAAAGACAGGCAGTGGGAGGAGTTCTGAGCTTTGACAGTGCCAAAGAAAGGGTTGCAGGGCAGTACTACCCATTTGCCAGTAAAACAGAGTGTTGAACATCCAGAGAATTACAGTCCCTAAAAGGGTCCTGGTTCTTGTCTTAGCACCGGGTCTATATCACATCAGCGAATGCTAAAAATAGCAAACATTGATATATCAAACTTCAAAGTCCGAAAGCTGAAAACAACAAAGTAATGGAACAGCAAATTTTTTCCCAGGGAAAAAATTTGTTGGGCCATTCTCCGGGCCTTTCTGTTTTCTCCACTGTGGTGCAATCTCAGAGTTGGTATATTTAAGTTGGGGGGGGAGTGGGGGGCAAAGCCCCCCACTTCATTTTGACTGTATACTCTCTTTTTTTTTTTTGTTGTTGGATCAGCAAATTTTTTCCCTGGGAAAAAATTTGCTGATCCATTCCTTCCCTGTTTTCAGCTTTCGGAATTTGAAGTTCGATATATCAGCGTTCGCTATATTTAGCATTCACTGATGTGATATAGACCCCTTAGCACCATCTAGAAAAATATTTTCCATTTTGTAATGTATAATATTGTAGTAGCAAGTTTCTTTGCTTCTATTAATGTCTGCTGCATGTCCTTACAAAATATGTACCTAAAAGGTATTAAAACTCCATCAAGTTAGTTAAAGGTGTTTTAAGAATGGGTGTAGCAAACAACCCCTGTCTTGTGTGAGGTGGTCCAATCTGTGAGGAAGCTTGTGGTGACTGCTCTTTTACATTTACAAAAAAATGGAGAAGGGCTGCTGTCTGGACCAGAAGAGAGTCACCATAATGATCTTTTGGTTAATTCTTCTGAATCTTCAGAATGGCCCAGGATATCACTGGAAATGGTAAAAAAGGCAGACAGGAACATTTTTGTGAAAGTTAAATACATCTGTTTTCCAGGCCTGTTTGCAAGGAATCCTAGAGCAGAATTTTGCCAGTTGTTTATTGTGGATTGAAGTGAAAAAAATTATTTGAAGTTTTCCCCACAGCTGGATCAAATCCTGGAAGACTCCCTGATTCAATTTCCATTTGTGGTGGCCTTTCCCGGCCCTTCTCAGCTTGTCTGCCACTATAGTTTGCTCTCACAAGATGTATGACGCCTGTATTGCTACATCTCAGGCTACCACGGCGGGTCTGCAAAGAAGCTAAGAGCTGGATTCACCATGTTTGTTTACGTACCACATCACTGTGGTGTTGCCTGTAATCACTTATAATGGCCCAGTGGACCATAGTTGATTGAGAGACTTGAGAGCACTTATGCCTGCCAATATCTCCTTGATGTTTATGGTCTGTCCATTTTGTTGCAAAAAGGCACTTTTACTACCATGGACACCATTTCCCAAGCAAAGACTAATATGTCTGTAGTTATAGAGCATACTGGAGTTGGAACAAGTAAATGGGAGACATAGCTTCAGATAAAACTGGCCAGTCCACCAAAGTAGTTGCCTTTTTAAAAATCCTAAAACTGGGATCTGGAATGTCAGGGCATGTTGATGATAATGAACATACAGATTTTAGGTACCAATGGATATTTTTCATGTGGAGTCTGGTTAAAGAAATAATGAGAATCACGGATACCATAAATCCTAGTATCCTAAGAAATTCCCCTGCTAAAGTCTTGGGCTGAGGGGAAAAAAAACAAGGAGTAGATCTAAATATGGATGTATTTTTTTGTGTGTGGAAGAAAAGTTTTCTGAACTGAGGCATCTTGGAGACACCCCATTAAAACAATACTGTTCGATAGTTAAACAAGAATTTTTAATGTTCTCTTAGAATGGCAGGTGAGAGAACCCTGACACTATGAAAAAGACTCTGCAAAGATATGCAAGCCATCTAAATAAGGAAAAATGTGAAACCTTGTAGTCTGCAATAGGCTATCACTGAAGCTAGACATTTCGTGAATACCTTGGAGGAGTGGATAACCCAAACTGTAATGCAGAGAACTAAACATATAATCCAGACACAAAACCTTAAGAAACTTTTGAAATTTGAGGCTGTAGTGATTTATAAGGTTACTAAGAAACTTAAAGGAGGACTCAGTAGTAACAGGTCATAAAGGAATAGCATTTTGAACTTTGGGACTTTTGCAAACTGATTTAAAAAGAAAAGATCTTAGACTGGTCTCCAAGATGTTCCTTTCCTTAGAACTACAAACATTCTTGAATTAAAGAATTAAAGAACTTTGTCAGTAAAAAAGGGAAGCTTCTTTTGCCCCTTGAGTCAGTAGATGCTGAATCACATGAGGAAAAAAAGTTGTCTGATTTGGTGGATGAGGGAGAATCCCATGAAAAGGAGGAACAAATTCCCACTGCCATCTGTATCCCTGATGTATCACTCTCAGAATCCATGTGTCTGAGATTATCTGTTACTAAACAGAGAAATGGGGAGCCAGACTTTGAGGGAGATTTAAAGGTTGCCAGGTTGGGGAGGGGGGAGTACCATCTGTAAATAATCATTCAGGCTTGTTGGACTGTTCTTGTTTCTGGGGAACTCCTCATTCCTTTTTGGAGCCCTCTTACCATTGGTTTTGAATGTCTGCTTGCCAGAAGCTTGCTGTGTCTACTTTTTACAGAAGGGTGCTGAGGCAGATGTAAAACCTTTAACAAACCTGGAGAAGGAAGGCTGAAAAATCTAAGTAATCCCCAAATCAGTTTCTTTCTCTCATCATACATTTTCAGGATCCCAGTAGTAGATGCTCCAAAAGTGTGTCTATTTTAGTTGGTCAAAATGTAAAATATCAAAACCAACTACGGAGAAGAAACAGAGATGCACAGAGATCGTGGTAGAGTTGGAATCAGGGGCTGTGCCCTTTTCCCCACTGTAGTGTGATCTTGGAGTTAGTGTATATAAATATCACGAGATTTGGGGTTGGAATGGCTTGCCGTCCTGCTAAAATACTGGTTCTTCTTCGTAGTTGTTTTTCAGTATGTTAAATTGTCAATCATATGGTCTTGATCATACCAATTTTGAGAATAAAATTTCAATTAACTAAAACAGATCCCCCAAAACAATCTCTCATTCTAAAGAAGAATTCAAAATTTCAGATTTAACATCCTCTGTTAAATTTTGAGCATGTAACCATACAGACCTTCTCCTAACAGTTCTAGTAGCATCTGCTCTAGAAGAAGCATCAGCTGTTCCCAAAGCACAATTCAAAGAGTGTTTGCTGACTTGAGACACAGAAGCAATAAGGGAATTCAAGGAAGATTTTTTTCTCTGAAGGAAGAAAACTATCTGCAAATGTTCTTCATATTCAAAAACGATGCAAGCAAAAACTTTAACATATGAGCTTGACAATTAAGAAGTTTAAAAATAATCATTATAAAGAAATACTTTTGCCCCCCAAATCTATGAAAAAGCTTTCCCTTACTTATCAGAAGGGAGGGACTGGCACTTACTAAATGTTTAGCAATAATAAGATTTGCCAACGAAATCACTGCAGGGTGAGATTTGGGATTAGAAAATAATCTTTACACAATCTGTGTGCTTTCTTAAGGAAAGGTGGCTGGCTGTCAGGCAAATTACTGGCTGTAATATAAACATATTCCAATGCTGGACATACAGGAGGAACAAAAGTGAGTAGAAGAAATTTCACTTGTAATACTTCATAACATTTATTCAAAAACATTGAAATATATTCGCAATGAAACCAGTGGCTCATTCTAGATATGGTTTCAGAAACATACAAATTTTCTAAGGGAATCTCAGAAGAAATATTCTCCTCAAAATCACTCATCTGTGGGGAACAAACAGAAGTTATTCTCTCAAAATTATTTTCCTGTTCAGTATATTAGGGAGGTTGGCACATAATGGTTAAAGTGTTTACCTTACAGACACAAGGTGCAGGGTTTGATTCTAACATGGGGTAATTGGCTACTCTTAAAATCTCCCAGAAGGGCAGTTAGCCTAGTACTAATCTAAAAAATCTATTAGGAATCTTCAGAAAATTAAGAATTACTTTTTCTCTTACCAGTAAAAACAGAATGTGAGGGGGTCAAGAGTCTGAACTAAGCCCTAAGCTATGCCCAAAAAATCATTCATGTAAAAAGTAACTGAGAAAGGGGAAGATAAATGTTTAACTTTCATCTTTTTTGACAGTACTTTCCATTGACACAGACTCCTCAGGTACATCACTGGGGACAGGTATTCCAGTCCAGCTAAGTAGAAATGTATTCCCTCCTCCCTCCTCCAGAATGAAAAGTGTGCTTCTCCCACACCTGCCAAGAGAACTCCAACAGCCACAGAGAACATGTCTAACAACCCAGTCCATGCTGGCTAAAGGGACTAAACAAGATGGAACCAAGGTAGACAAAGTTTCTTACTGAAATTGGTACACCTTGTTTGCTGTAGCGTAGACTAGATCCAGGCCTGCTGAATCTAGCTTTGTTTGTATAACTTAAGCACTAATCCAGGCATTCTTCAAAGTATTCAATTGTATTTATTACTGCTTGGTAGTAACTTGATTAAAGTGTAGCTATCATTCTAAGTCTTTTGGATTAAGCACTTGGGCTTCAGACCAGTTGTTTTACATTAGGAAGGTTTGTGGCCTGCACTGTGGTGGCAGGACAGGTGGCTTACATCCTTCTAAGTTGGGAACTGCTGATTGAGGGCTCAGTGTCTGTTATTCTAAAAGTGTATTAGTTCTGGTTTAAGCACTTGGGCTTCAGGGCAGTTATTTTGCATTAAGAAGGTTCGCGGTCTGCACTCTTGTGGGAAGAGAGGCTGGACTCTGCCCTTCTGAGCTGGGAATTTCTGGTTAAAGGCTTATAGTGCCTGCAAATTTCAACTGTTTCTTACTGAAATTGGTACACCTTGTTTGCTGTAGCATAGACTAGATCCAGGCCTGCTGAATCTAGCTCTGTTTGTATACGTGTTGTTTGTTTGCTTGTTATTTCCCTGAAACGCTAATACCACCTAAACCGCGGCTTTTCAGCGCTTCTGTGGATCCCTAGTGATATCTGCATTGCTTACTGTACTCATTTCCTTGTTTCACTTAAAAGAAAGTTACTGTTTGTCGTTTTTGCATTTAAGTTACCTGTAACACATTGCATTTAAGTTACCTGGCACTTGCTCACTAAAGGCACCTGCTCACTAAAGCAATTATATAAGTCAGCACTAAAAAATTAAAAGCACTACACTCTCACAAAGTCCTCTTGAGTACCTTGTTCCCCATTGGCCCTTTTTTTTTTAAATTATAAAGGAATTCCCAATACTATTCTAGCATGTCCAAAGGTCAGTTGTCAATCTTCTCTCCGGTCCAGCTGGTGAATCTGGGAATCTTGAGGCAATGTTACAACTGCCTCATGTACACAGACAACCCACTCCTCCTCCCAATAAATTCCAACACATGTGAGAGATGCATCCATATAGCCAAACTGGAGGCTAAGCTCTCTCAACTCAGTACTGGCGTAACCAGTCAGGAGGAGAAGGAAACCACACTCGGTACAATTCCAGTCTCACATAGACCTACCACGACAGCAGACCAAACACATAAACACACAAAAACATACTCGGAGGCTCTAAATAAAAATCTGCCTAAGCAGCAGAGACCTCCAAAGCAGACACCCAAGCAACCGCTACCCCAAAACAAAACACGTGCAACACATATCTCACAAAGCCAGTGTGCCGAACAGTCACAGCCCTTAAGGCTAAACAACACACCTGATACACTTGTAATAGGTGACTCTATCATCAGGCACACTGACGTCCCGCTCACCAGGCTGAACAAGGAGAAGGTCACGGTGAGCTGCCTGTCGGGAGCTAAGATCCACCACATAACATAAGCACTCAGGTCACTCCAAGGCAAGTACAAATATGACTCAGTCATTGTCCATGCTGGTGTGAATGACCTGAGACATACCTCCCTGGACTACATGAAAAGAGACATAGAGGAGCTCTTTGAGCATGTGGCCCAGGCCGGTATGACGCTGACCTTGAGTAGCATCTTACCCTAACCAAGAATGATGCCACAATATGAATTTCAACAACTGGCTTAATTATTGGTGTCATTCAAAGGGGATCCAATGCCTGTCAGCCTGGGATGACATGCTTGACAAGCCACGATGCTTCGCTAGGGACAGCCTGCACCTGTCACCCCTGGGCTTTCGGATATTGGCAAAGGCTCTTGCTACCCCCATAGTGCCTTTTTTAGGCAAGGCTCAAAAGACGAACCCACCTCCATAGGTATCACAAGGGATAAGAAACTAAGAGTAATGCTACTCAACGCCAGAAGTCTAAACCTCAAGATGCACGCACTCAAAACTCTCCTTAGCATGGAGAAAATCGATATCTGTGCAGTAACAGAAACCTGGTTCAAGGCTCCCGAGAGCACCCCAGCACTACCAGGTTATACCTCATACCATGCTTTTCGGCCCCAAAACTTGGACCGACCCACAAAAGGAAGGGGAGTATCAATATTCGTCAAAGATACCCACACCTCCAGGTTGGTGGCACAGCACGAAGCATCAGAGACTATCCATGTGCAACTAACAGTGGGTAAAACTGCCTTCCAGTTTATAGCCTGCTACAGACCATCCTCACTAACCCAGGAACCCCACTCGGCCTTCATGAGAACACTGGAAAATATGAAGGTCTCTCCAAACACCATTATATTGGGCGACTTCAACTACCCAAACATAGACCGGGAGCATTACTCTAGCTCCAACACCCTAGCCCAAAGGTTCCTAGAATTTATAAACTCAAATGCTATGGAACAACTTGTTACCACTCCCACAAGAGGGGAAAACATACTGGACCTGATCATCACCAACATGGGGACTCTATGCTCCAGACCAGAAGTGTATCCCTCACTGGTAAGATCAGACCATAAACTAATCTCACTGGATGTTCACATCCCGACACCACCCCCTGCCCAGAAAACCACAGTGCAAAACTTCTCTAAAGCAAATTTCACACTCCTCAAAACTGAGGTGGAATCCTTCAAAGCCCCCGGGCCTGTGGAAAATACGACCCAGACCGCAGAATCCTTTATAAACGCATTCTATGAACACCTTCAGGAATGCATGGATCATGCGATCCCAAATAAAACCAAGACCCAATCCTCCAAAGGCAGACGTCCTGTCTGGTGGACCCCAGCCATAAACAAGCTATACAATAGAAGGAGGAAGCTACTAAATGATAGAGCAAAATTCCAAAAAGGGAAGGCATCTCTGATCAGTATTAGCAAAAAACTACGGGCACTCATAAAATCATCTAAGGCCAGCTTCGAGAGAAAAATTGCACAGGACACTAAGGATAATCACAAGGCTTTCTTTAGTTATGTTAGGAACCTGGGTGGTAATTCCCAGATATGCTCAGAATTAGTCCAAAATGAGAAAAAATACACTGAACCCACAGACATTGCCAACATCCTAGCTGACAGGTTCAGCGCAACCCCAAAAGGGCAAATATCTATTCCAGCAGAGTGCTGCCCCCCTGACATCTCGGATGCTCAGGTAAGAGCCGCCCTCTCCAAAGCAAAAAACACAGCATCAATGGGACCAGACAGTGTCCCGGGCTGCGTCCTACATGAACTCCAAGAAGAGCTAAACCCAAACATAAAACTACTGTTCAATCTCAGCCTTACTACAGGATATGTACTCAAAGAGTGGCGTACAGCAACTGTGGTCCCTCTGCACAAAGGTGGTGCCTCAACGGATCCTGGAAACTATCGCCCCATAAGCCTAACTAGCTTGGTCTGCAAAGCTATGGAAAGGATAATCATGGACCTCATAAATAAAGATATTGGGGACCTACAGACACTGGATCCTACCCAGTTCGGCTTTGTTAAGGGCAGATCCTGCCTCTTAAACCTGGTTGATTTCTTTGAAACAGTCACCAAGGCGATTGACGAGGGGAAGGTGGTCCACACAGCCTACCTGGACCTCGCAAAAGCCTTCGATACAACACCCCACTCGGGCATTATAGATAAGCTCACCAACTTAAATATAAACCCCTATGTCACTAGATGGGTTGCAAACTGGCTCAAGGACAGAACCCACATGGTTAGAATTGCTGGAGCCATGTCAGACTCCAAACCAGTTACAAGTGGCATCCCACAAGGCTCAGTCCTGGGACCTCTCTTGTTCAGTATATATTTATTGGAGGTACAGGCCAACATGGAAGGACTGTGGCTGACCAAGTTCACAGATGACTGCAAACTGGGCACCATAATCGACTCTCCAGCCGACACAAGCATCCTCCAAAAGGGCCTCATAGAAACAGACAACTGGTGCCAGAGCCATGGCCTCAAGCTAAACACCAAAAAGTGTATAGTCATCCCCTTTGGCAAAAACAAAGTGCCCACAAATTACCACATAGGTGGTAATCCATTAAGTACAGAAGAAGTAATTAGGGACCTGGGGACCCACGTTGATAGCAATCTCTCATTTGACAACCACGTGGCCAAAGTAGTTAGAAAAACATTTTATATAGCCCACCTAATCATGAAGGGATTCACATCTAGATCAGGGGAGGTCATCGTGCCTCTTTACTCATCCCTCATCAGGCCCATAATTGAGTACAATGCCCCTTTTGGGATGTACCTTACCAGACACCTGCAGCAACTGGAAAGACCCCAAAAGTACCTCACCAAGAGGATCAAAGGGCTCAAACAGATGCCATATGCTGCCCGGTTAAAGAAACTCCAGCTCTACTCAGTGGCATACCGCCTGTTCAGAGGCGATCTGTGCCTGACGTATAAAGCCATGTCCAACCCGGAATTAATGGACATGCTGCACCTCAGAAAATCCAAATCCTATCGAGCTACACGCTGGAGGGACAGATTCATAACCCAGAGGCCCCCTTCACTCTGGAATAAAATCCCAGTCCAGGTTAGGCAGAGTCCCTCATTGACTCTCTTCAAGAGGAATCTTGATGAATGGATGGGAGATCGTAGGTTTACCCTGGGTATGACTTCTGTGTCACTGTTAGACAGAGGCACAGTATACTAACCTCAAAAAAAGGGCATAGCAAAATTAATTTAAAATGGGTGGCGAAAGCCAAACACATTCTGGCTAGGCTTATAAATGCCCTAGGGCAGATAGCCTAGTATGAACCTATGAACCTATAATAAATGGTCTGAGGAACCAGAAATGGCCACAGCAAAGTCATCCATCTGTGTCTCGGGCAGATATGAAGCCTGCTGAAGAAGCAAAGGCTGTCTGGAAAAACTTGTTCTTTTTTGTGGCTGGAGGAAGGAAGAACTGTGGAATCATTAAGTTGTTCCATGCTGAATCAGAAAAGAAACCCCAAATCCTTGATAAGACAGACAGCAACAATCCATTAGAGTATAACAAAACAGGAGTGTTTTCCACCCAAAAAACACAGTAAAAAGCACAGCATACCCTTACCCCACCCCTAAAAGTAATTTAACAAAAGTTTTCAGCAAAAAAAACTAAGACAAATTTAAGTTTTCACAACTTTTTTTAAATAAAAGTTAAAAGCAGCTTTTAATTTTTTAAAGTGACAAAGTCATATGATAGATGAATAAAAAACAAGTTCCTAGCTTGAAATAAGTTATTTTACAGAAAAAGTTAAGCGTCTGTCAAAAAATAAAAATGTGGAATGTTTTTTTTTTCCTCGAAGAGAACTTACCTGCCCAGCAATGCAGAAATTCTAGCTGACTGTTGTTACTTAAAAGCCCACAAAACTGAATGCTCTTCAGTGCCAGGAAAGCTCTGCAGGGCTTGGTGTAAAAACAGTTGATTTTCTTCAGCTCTGCTTGAGCTGTTAACAGTTTGGGAACATAGAAGGTGGCCTTAAGCTCTGGAAGCTGTCTGACCATCATATCATATGCAGGATATAACACATATATCTAAGGCTATTGTATCAGTGAACAAATTATGTTCCTCATATATTAAACTTACAGACATGGGCAAAAAGTACAGTTGGGTAAAAACTTAAAACTGTAGATCTTCAAATGATTACTGTTGCAGTAACCTTAACTATATGGGTTATATCTTACCAAGGATATAACAGTTGTCCAGCTTGCAAAGCTTTAGGGCATCTTCCGCATGCCCAAACTGTCAGGCAGCTCAAGCTGATCTGATTAAAATCAATTTTGGGAGCGAACCACTTCAGACCATTCCTGCCAACAGAGAGAGGGAGGCTGAGCCCCTGAAAGGACAATGCTAGGAACAACAAAAAATAAATGTCCATACCTTGGCATAAAAATGAACTAAAAAACAAGGGGAATGGAGGGAGTGGCTACTGCAGCAGTGATCCTTCGAAAATCTACTGTTATGGTGAGTTTTACTTACACAACTGTACTGTGTTCATCATATTGATCAGTGCTTCAGTAGTCTTAGCTATATGGGTAGATTACTTTAGCTAACTATGTTTGGGTGGTGGAAGGAGGAGAGTCCAGGAGCCTCTGGTGACTGCTCCCAGCAAAGCTTGATCTGGACATGTAGAAGTAATCAAGCTTGTAGTGCTCTGTAAAAGTATGTACAGATGACCACATAGTAGCTTCTGGAATACTTCTAGTGGTGACCTGTTTCCAAAAAGCCAAAGATGAGGCCAAGGCCCTAGCAGAGTGGGCCTTGACCATGCCTAGAATAGATTTGTTATGGTGAGAATAACAAAAGATTACTGCCTTAGACAACCATTTTTAATAGTCTGTTTTGACACAGGTTGTCTCTTCTTCTTACTTTCACAAGAAATGAACAACTGATCCAAAGACCTGAAAGATTTAGTTCTGTCAGGATAGTACTTGAGTTGTTTGTGGGCATCCAAGGTATGGCATATCCTTTCTCTCTCGTATTTAGGTTCAGGAAAGAAAACTGGGACATGGATAGTTTGGCTTAAAGTAAACTTGGATACAACTTTAGGTATAAAAGGATTAGTTCTCAAAGAAACCCTGTATCTGTGGAAAGTAGGATAAGGCTGACTCATAGTAAGAGCTCAGAAATCTGATACTATTTTTGCAGAGGTCACAGCAATCAGTAAAACTGTTTATGTTAAGAACCTCAACTCAGCAAGACTAGCAGTTTCAAATGGAGCAAGTATTAGCTCCTCTAGCAAACAATTAAGATCCCGAGGAGGGTCTACCAGTTTTCCTGGAGATCTCTACTGCAAAACCTCTTTTCAGAACATTTTGACATTGAAAGAGGAAGATCCATGAGAAGGCATGCTGAAATGGATGAAAAATGAACCTTGATAGAGGAATAAGAATGGTTATAGGATAGCAACTCACACAAATATTGTAGAACCAAAGAACACCTAGCCCTGAATGGGTGCTGGTTATGTTTTTGACACTAACTAGAAAACCTTTTCCGTTTGCTACTCTATGATCTTCTAGTAGCAGTCTTTCTTGTCTCCATTAGTCCCTGATGCACACCCTCAGTAAACAGGTGCCTACAAAGGATTAAGACCTTATCATCCACGCAGTCAGTTGAAACTGATTGATGTCAGTGTGTATCAAAAACAACTGTTCTTTTATGAGTAGATCCAGCCTGCGAGGAATCTTGTGGTAATTGCCCCTGGCCATTTCCAAAACAAGGGAGAACTATGGTTGACTGGGCCATAAGAGAGTCAACACAATGATCTTGGGGAATTCCTTCCCAAACTTAAAAAGTAACCTTGGATATTAGTAGCAAGGGTAAAAAAGCATACAGGAATATTCCTGTATAAGGAAAGGAAAAAACATCCGTCTTCAAGTCCTTCATACATGGAGTCCTGGAACAGAATCTTGCCAGTTTATTGCTCAGAGAGGAGGCAAAGAGATCTACTTCAGGAACTCCACACAAATTGAGCAAATCTTAGAAGACCCTTTGATTTAGTTTCCATTTGTGAGAGCCTGGCCTGGTCCTGCTAAGGTTGTCTGCCATACAGTATTTCTCTGACGGAATGTAGGAGACCTGTAGAGTGAGATTGTGCTGTGAAGCTATATCCCAATCTACATGGCTAGTCTGCAAAGGGGTATAACCTAGTTCTTCCTTGTTTGTTGATGTACAACATGACTGTGTTATTGTCTGTAATCACTTGAAGAGGTACAGGGGCTGAAGAAGGTTCAGAGAGTTAAGTAGCTTGATCGGGGCATGCATTTCCTTGATATTTATGTGCTTCCACCATCTGTCCTTGGTGTCCTACAGCCCCTGCATTTTTATCCCTCCTAAAACTGCTCCCCAAGCAAAGTCTGAAGCATCTTTGGTGAATGATTATTACCCAATGTTAGTTGTACCTGAAGTATCTCAGATGTATTATGCTGGGCTACTAGTCTGGAGGTGTGCATATCCTTTATGAATATGGAGACACCACCACCCAGAGCTTCGGCCCATGTTTCAGGGCCAAAAGGTGTGGAATGAGTTACAGCTTGGTAGTGGGTGCTTTCTGCCGCTTTAAACCAGGTCTCTGTTACAGCACAAATGTCAATGTTCTCCATTTTGAGTTGTGCTTTGAGTGAGTGCAGCTTGAGATGTAGACTTATAGCGTTGAGCAGTATGACCCTCAGATTGCATTTATTTATAGCTATTATGGTGGTAATTTGGTCTTTGGAACACTGCCTAAAAAAGGCACTATAGGGGTGGCAAGAGCCTTAGCCAATACCTGGAAACCCAGGAGTGACAGATGCAGGCCATCTCTGGCAAAGCATTGAGGTATTTCAATCATATCATCCCAAGCAGACAGATACTGGATCCCCTTAGAATGACACCAGAAATGTAGCCAATTGTTCAAGTCAATAATTTTTTGTTTGTACTGCGGTATCATTCTGGGTGATGGTAGGATACTGCTCAGGGCTAGGGTCACACCTGCCTGGGCCACAAAATCTGAGAGTTCCACCATGTCTCATTTCATGTAGTCCAGGGATGTGCTTCTTGGGTCATTCACACCCACATGGACAATGACAGAGTAATACATGTACTTGCTGTGCAGTGACCTGAATGCGTATGTTATGTGTCAGATTCTGGCACCTGATAGAGAGTTGACTGTTACTTTCTCCTTATTCAATCTAGTGAGTAGGACATCTGTGTGCCTCAGTATTGAGCCACCTATGATTAGTGTATTGGGCAAGGTGTTTATCCTTAGAGGCTTAGGTTGAAGGGCACACTGCAGAGGTGAGCTGTGTGTCCTGCAATTTGTGCTGTGTTGTGGTGGTTGAGTGTGCTTCTGTCTTGGAGGTCTCTGCTGTTTGAGTAAATTTCTGTTGAGAGCCTCTGTGAAGGTGGGTGTGTGGTTTGTGTTTTTATGTGAGAGCTGTGAGGGTAGGTGTTCTGAAGGGCTATGTGTTCCATATGGTGTGGTGCAGGTGTTCACCTTCTCCTCCTGACCAGCTAGTCCAGTTTCATTGTCAGTGTACATGAGGCAGTTGCTACACTGCCTCAGAATGCCCAAGTACACCAGGTTAATAAGAGAAATCACAGGGAACTCCCCTTTAATCATTCCAGGAGGGGTGGTCATAACTACTAAGTACTGGAGCTGTTTCCGTGAATAACGACTAGTGCAGATGGCACTTAGGTGTGCTACAATAATTGCTACAAAACCTGTTGAAGTGCAAAGCGATTAAGTTATTTGCAGCTCGGCACCGCTGCGGAGAGCTTAAACAAGTGCAAACCCACCCAAAAGTGGGCTTTTAAACCAGAAAGTTAAAAGGGATAGAAAAACTGCCCAAACAGCCAATAAACTACAATTTCTGGGGGGGGCTCAGAAGCTTACAAACAGTCCTGGATACAGCAAATCTGTACCTGGACTAGACTAGTTAAAGGAAAGGCAGGAAACAAGTGCAAATGCGGGATTTTAAACCAGAAAGTTCAAAGGGATAGAAAAACTGACCAAACGGCCAATAAACTAGAATTTCTGGGCCAGAAACCACTCCTCCTGTGGTAGATAGGTTGCCTCATGCTTACCACTCCCACTGATAAGCTAGAAGGCTTCCCTCCAACACAGAAAGGCTTGGGGGCTTACAACAGTCCTGGATACAGAAAATCTGTATCTGGACTAGACTAGTTATAGGAAAGGCAGTAAACAAGCTTAGAACTTTTTTTTCCTTGTTTTCTTGGAATTCCAACTTGCGTAAGAGATCTCTCTCCCAAGACAGACAGACTCTTGACACTCTGAAAAAGATTCTGCAAAGCTAAGCAATTTATCTAAATATAGAACAATGTGAATACTCTGTAGCCTGCAATGAGCTATAATTGGAGCAAGACACTCTGTGAACAATCTTGGTGCAGTTGATAGTCCAAAAGGTAATGCAAGGAACTGATAATGTGATCCAGAAACACAAAACTTTAAGAAATGTCTGAAGTCTGCATGAATAGGGATGTGATGATAAGCATCTTTTAAGTGTAGTCTTGCCAGGAAACTTGAAAGAGGAATAATGGGTCACAGGTTATCAAGTGACATAATTTTAAATTTGGGCACTTTCACAAACAGGCTTAGGAAAGAAAGGCCCAAAACTGGTGAAGAATTTTCTTTCTTTGGCACAACATCCCTGTATAAAAAACATTCCCCACCTAGGAAGGAGAAACTGGTTCTATCATTCCTTCAGACAGCATATGATGAAGAACCACTGGAAACCACTGGAAACCAAAGAGTCTGATCTGGAGGATGAGGAATGACCCCCTTGGAAAGGAGGAATTTCCTCCCACTGCCATCTGTAACCTTGATAAATGGTTTTCAGAACCCATTTGTCTGACACTGTCTGTTTCCACGGAGAAAAACAGAGATTCAGGCTTTCTGGAAGACAAAAAGGGGCCAAGGTGGGAGGGGTTCAAAAGATCTCTTGAATAGTCATTCAGACTTATTGCTCTGTCCTTGGTTTTGGGAGATTTGAGACTTTTTTAGAACCCTCTTGCCATTTCTTCTTAACTGCCTATGTACCTATATTTTGTTGACACTGTTTATTCTGTTTTTGCCAAACCAGGATGAAGAGATAGAAAATCCCTTGGAAGTTTGGAAAAGGCGGTATGAAAAATCTCAGAGATTCCCTGGATCAGCTTGCCCCTTACATCACACTTTTTGATCACCTATGCCGCAGAGGGGCCAAACACTAAATCTCAATCAAGGGAGAATTTAAAATTTCATTTTTAACATCATCTGGGAGGTTCTGGGAATGCAGGCATGGACATCTCCTCAAAACAGTAGCAGTGGCCATAGCCCTGGAAGAAGTATTAACAGACATACATACATACACACACACACACACACACACACACACACACACACACACACACACACACACTGTAAAAATGAGTAGCAACCTGTGCAATAGAACAAAGTAAGTTATTTAAAGCAGACTTTCCTCACAAGAAGAAACTGCAGATAAAACATTCATCATACTTTCATAATTTGCAAGAACAAACCTTAACATATGAGCATGACAATTCAAAATTCCTTAAAATCAAAGTTACTGAAGTATACAGTTTTCGTATACCTGTCAATAATTTTCCCATCCTTATCAGAAAGTGCTTAGCAGCAGTGGGATCAACTAATTCTATAGTTTCTGGGTCAGGTTTGGGAATAGTGTATGAAAATTAAAAAGACTGAAGAACTTCATACATCCTATCCACTTTTTAAGGCAGGCTGGCTGAATATCAGGAAAACTGCAGGCAGTAACACACACATCCTCTAGAGCAGACAGAACAGGAGGAATGGGTGAAGGTTCTGGAACATCCTTCCATAACAACTCAATAGTATTTCTGAGGGACAGATAAACCTCTCTGTTCTCCAACTGAAAACACTGGCACATTCTAGCAGTAGTTTTAGAGAAAGAGACCCCCGCCCAAAGGAAGAGTCAGACACTGAGGTCTCCTGAGCCTGAATCAAAAATCTGAAGAAAAAATATATCCATCCCTGCAACTTCAGTAAAAGAGTTATCCCTCTTTCTTTTTTCCAGAAACTACTTTACAAGAAGGATCAATAGCCTGAATTAAACCATGAGCCAGATCCAGTAAACTACTCCTTTCCAAAGAAAACTGGGGGGGGGGGCAGTAGATATATGCTTGGCTTTCTGGGTTTCTTTTTTTTTTTTTTTGCCTGGAAAAATAAGGCCAACCATGGTACTAATGGGAGCAGTAGCTTCTTCAGGGATAGGCACAGTATTCTGACAACAGGGACAACTTCCCTCTTCCAGGACCAACAAGAGTGTCTCTCCTTTGCCCACTGTGGGGACCCCAACAACTGCAATAGATGTGGCCAAACCCTGGTCAGTATTGACTGCAGGTGCTACACCAGAGGGGATCTAGGGTAAAAGATGTGTAGTCTGAGGTACAACAAATGGCCATAGCAATGTCACCCACCTGTGGCTGAGGCAAGTTGCTATCCAGCTGTGGTGGTAAAAGCTGTTTGCTTATTTTTTTTCTTTCTGTGGCTGGAAGAATGACCAAACATGGGACCAGTAGCCTGTTCCATGGTCAAGCCGAAAATGGTGCCTCTGTCCTGGGGAAGATAAACAGTAGCTGCTGGTAAACACTACCAGTCCTCAAAAGTTACTTTTTTGACAGAAAAATACAGTAAAAACAATTTAAAACAATATGCCAGACCCGCAATACTAAAATAAACTCAAAAACTCAAAGTTTTAGTATTTTAGTTAATTTCCTTTGTTCACTGGAAATGGGCATCTGGAAAGTCCATATGTTCAAATAAGTTGCTTAGAGAACACACCCATATTCATTTAAGCACATGAATTCAATATACATAAGAATCATTTATGTTACATTATAAAACAGCATACAGTATGATTCAGAGCAGTATCAACCAAAGTAATAATGTATAACTTTGGGTACACCATATTAATTTGAGTCAGTATTGGTTGTAAATGTTATTTGAGAACATGGAGATATGATGTGCGCATATGTGTTAGCCAACAGCAACTGCGGAAAAGCCATGCTGTCACTGTACTATTACTATTTTTCATATTAATGACAATTTGTATCACATTTTACTCAGATTTATAAGAAACACTCCATTTTACCTACCATTGTGAACAGCATGAATTAACGCCTGGAATTCTACCACTTCTAAGTGGACTGAAGTTGAAAGTGGCTATTCTGTATGTATATATATGAACTTATTGCTTAGTTTATGGTGTTGCTAGAAATTCATATTGTGCAAGAACTCATATTGCTACCCATTTCTACCATAGGTATATAGGTTCATAGATGTCTACTAGGCTAATGACCACTAGGGCCCTTATCAGCCTAGCCATGCAAATCAAATGTGACCCACAAATTTGATTTATACAGGTGGGGATTTACTGACTGCCTCTGTCCATCAGAGACATAAAAGCCAGACCAGGGGTGAATTTCCTGTTACCCATCCATTGGTCCAATTTGCACTTAAAAAGGGATGGGGAGGAACTCTGCTTGACATGGATGGGGAGCCTGTTCTAGAGAATGGGAATTCTCTAAGAAAATTATCTGTCTCTCCAACATGTCCCATTTATGTTGCAAGCAAAATGTAGGTTTCTTTAATTGTTTTGATGCAATTTGTTTTGCAGTTGTGCACAAGATTCATCAAAGCAGGGTCCAGAGAATAAAGTTGGAAATTAATTTGTCTACTAACAGGTTTGCTACATCACTATGCTCAGTGAATGTGGCACCATTAACCACTATTTCAGCACATTGCTGTCTGCTGCCTTTGAGATTTTTGACATAGCTGTAGAAAACATTATGGCTATTTTTCACCCGGAAGGCTATCTTAACCTCAACGCTGGCTTTGATTGACCTAATTAGCCATCTTAGTTGCCTACTTACTTTGATGAGAGAGTTTCTGTTGTTATGGGAATTATCCTTCCTGATTTTTCCATATTTTTCCGTTTTGTATATCCTATTTAATTTGAGATGATGCCAAGGTGGTTTGTTTCTAGGATTAGTCCTGGGCTTACTTCTGGTAGGCACAGCCATCTCTATGCAGCCATTGCGATGGTTGTGAAGAATTTCTGAGAGCAATTCAGCATAGGCTGCTGTGTTCCCTGGGATTGGAGGGACACTGAATGTTGACAATCCATCAGTTAATAACAGATGACTTGCCTTGGAATAGTTCCTAACTGTTACTAGTTTGAATGGGATTATGGAGTTTGTTTTGAATTCAAAGGAAACAGCTTTATGATAAGACCTTACCATGGGTGATGAGACATTGGGTGGGGGGGGTGGTCCAGCATTCTCCTATATTTGTGAGCATGAGGTCCAGTATGTTCGAGTCTCTAGTAGGCATATTCACTATTTGGTCAAGGGTGCTTGTATTTATGAAGTCCAGGAATCTTTGTGCCTGTAGATTTGAGGATGTGTAGGATTCCCAGCCTATAAAGGAGTAATTAAAGTCTTCCATGAGTAGGGTGATAGGTTGGATGGTAAGTGTCTCCAGTAGGTCCAAGTATGCATTGTGAGTTTCTTGGACATGGAGGTGACCTATAACTGGCTAGGATATGGTACAGGATTTTGTCTATGGTGATTTGCACATAGAGGAATTCCAGCGTGTCATCCTGTTTGACCATCCTAAAGGCATACTTGTTATTGATGTATATCGAGGCACCTCCTCCTTTACCCCTTTCCTGTGCATCTACTGGTCTAAAAGTGTGGAAGGCACTGAAACCTTGCACTGCCAGGGTACTCTTTGCTGCTCTAAACCATGTATCTGTAACTACTCAGTTGTCTATATTCTAAAGTGTCAGGAGGTTTGGAGGGAGTGTAGTTTCTTTATTTAAGCTACTGGCACTGAGCAGTAGCACCTTGAGGTTCAGTTGAGTTGATTTTGCTATGTAGGTAGGTTTGCCAATGTGGCATTGTCTAAAATAGGCACTATGGTGGGGGTTGTGGATAAAGTTTTAAACAGTATTCAAAAGCTTTGAGAGGAGATTTGCAGACAAAGCAACTTGGTCTGTTAACTATGTCCACGCAAGCTGACAAATATTGGATCCCCTTAGAATGTCACCAGAAAGACAGCCAGTTGTTGAAATCATTAATTTTTTGCTCATATTGTGGCATCATCCTTGGTGATAATAATATGCTGCTCTGTGCTAGACTCATACCTAAATGAGACATATAGTCTGAAAGCTCTATGTCTCTCTTCATATAGTCCAAGGAGGTACATCTCAGGTCAATTATACCTGTATGGGCTAGGACAGAATCATACTGGTACCTGTAGTGTAATGACTTTAGTTTGTGCATGATTTGGTGGATTCTGGCTCCAGATAAACAGCTAACAGTTATCTTCTCCTTGTTCTCCTACATCATAGGGGGACTCCAGTCCTGGGAAGTGTGTTTGCTTGCCTTAGTGGCTTACTGTTTGGGGCTGCATGGAGAGTGACAGTATGTGTGGTGTTAGGCATTTTTTTTCCTTATTGCATTTTGACTTGCTGAGGCATAGTTTTGACAATGGGTGATCTAGATGACCCTTGTTGTTTAGGAAGAATGCTTTTAAATAGCACAGCATACACTAGTGTTGTATATTATGTACGATGGGTGTTGTGTGAGTGGTTTTGACAAACTGATGTACACTTGTGTGCAAGAGTTTCGCCTCCATGTCATTGTGTAAGTACAACTCTCACGTGTCTGCTTCTTTAAGGATTAAGTGACTGTCAGTAAACATAAGGCAATTGCTTCATTGTCTTAAGATGGTTATATCCACCAAGGTGACTACAGAGAAGTTACAAAATTTCATATCCATACTGTCCCATCCTTTGATTTGTGAGCTACAGGGGGGGGGGTGTACTGGGGTCAGAAGGCTATTACTATGGGTGCTTTATCAGAACAAATTATGCTGAACAGTACTAAATTCTACTATATTTAATGTTTACACAACACTGAATTCAACTAAATATGTAGGTATTTTTACTTGACTCTAGCTGTTCTAAGCTTGTTGGCGCACAAGGTATTTGTGCTATATTGCTGCTTTACAGAGTACAGTTTTCAAATTGTAGAACAGAGCATGTGTATGTACCTTTAAGAAGCATTTCCAGATGTAGGCACATCCATATAAATAGTGAGCATGTGCAGGGAGGAGTGCCATTTTGCGAGAACAGCCAGAGTGCTAACATGTATGAGTGTAGTAGTCAGTCTGTTTATAAGTGTATTTAAGTTTAAGTTACAAAGCCTCATTCCTGATTTGTTTGTGTGTAATAAAGCTGCTTGAACTGAACCCATGAATGTTTGTCTGTTTTATCCTGACCAGATGAGCAACATGGTGTCAGAACTGGGATTGAGAGAGCAACTTTTTCAAGCCATGAGGTGCAGAGTTGAAGGTGAAGGCAGATTGAGCTGGTTGAGTGAAACAGAGCTCAGACAAACAAAAAGGGCCAGAAACAAATTTAAGGTAATCAAAACTTGCAGGAAATACTTATTTTGGAAAGAAAATGAAACGGAGCATTTGTAAGGCACAAAATGCATTATTAATCAAACACGTAGCACAAAACGTTATTAATCAAACAAAAGGCAGAAAACACATTATTAATTAAACAAAATGTTCGAAACCATGATATTTTATAAAAATAGCAGAAATATTTGTGTGGGGCTCAGGATTACTTTTGATTTGCATAACGAGCATGTTTAAAGTAAAACAAGCACAAGAAAAGTATAATGAGCACGATAAGACATTAAAAGGGCATAATGAGTATAATAAAAGGACAAATAAGCTTAAAAAGCAAGGCGACTGCATGTTTTTTAGTAAAAGACCATGTTTTGGGCATAAACTACTATTTTGCATTGGCCGAAGCCATTCAAAGTATAACTAGTGTTGTTCGAAGTATCTCAGAGTGTGCAAAGTGTTTGCAGAGTGTGTGCTTTATTACGGTGCAGTTATTTCAAAGAGTTTGTTGTAAAGCCATTTTGAAACATTTCTTGTGCTATGTACATTTATTCACAGAGTGCTGCCATTTAAATGATTCTTACACTGTACAGAGTTATTTTGCAAATTACAGCCATTTTGAAAGGTTCTTGTGCTGTGTACAGTTTATTGACAAAGTACAGTCATTTCCAAGTATTTCTTACACTGATAAGGAGTGGTTTCACAAAGCACAGTGATTTTAAAGTGTTCTTGTGCTACAGAGACTTATTTGGCAAAGTGCAGTTGTTTCAAACAGGCTGTTGTCCTATTGGGCATAATTACAAGTTCTGGCATATTTGTGTGTGTGTATGTTCATATATAATTTCAGGCACCTTCACTACTGTGTGTTGATATGACAGAGGCATTTCTCAGACTCAGTCCACTTGTGTTTGATCATAATATTGCAGAGAATTAGAGAGTATTTGAGCAGAAATACAATGAGTTCATGCAAGCAGCTTTTTCTGACAAAGATGCATGTATAAGGGCATTTATTTTGCTTAACTTAGCTGGGTCAGAAGCCATTGAAAGACAGCATTCATTTGTGTATGCACCAGCAGTATATGCAGGAGAGGAGGAAACCACCATATTGTGGTACCGGCTGAATCAAGAGAGGACCCTGAGTGCTTGAAATGTGAATTTAGAGAAATATGCAACCCCCAGACAAATGTAACATTAGAGATGCACCTATTTTATAGAAGAGACCAAAAGCCAGGTGAAACCTTTGCAGCTCATATCACTGACTTGAGAAATAAGGCTAAAATAAGCAGATCAGAGAGCATTTGATAACCTCAAAACGCAAATTGCCATCCCTCCTACATTGAGATACAATGATGTCCACAAACCAGTAGTTCTTTCCTGTGATGCTTCAAAGTTCGTTCTTGGTTCAGTTATTCTTCAAGAGGGCAGACCTGTTGCCTGTGCATCTAGAACTCTTACCCAAACTGAAATGCAGTATGAAACCAAACCAAAATAAAGGGCCAGCACTAGTAGAAGTTGCCGAAAAATATAAATTTAATAAATATACAAATCAAATCAACTTGGGAGTGTGAACCACCCCCAAGTCAGCACAAAAGTGCCATATAATAAATAAGCAAACCGTTTTCGGCTATACAAGCCTTCTTCAGTGCATAATTCAAACTAGAAATGACAAAATTCACTTCAGAACAATAGTTTAAATAACACATACCAATTAAATAATTAGTACTTGATGATTTTCTATTGGGAAAATTATTAAAGAGATATACAACAAATTACTAATAAGCAGTGGATTCCTATTGCAAATATATTAAAGATGTTCATTCAAGCCAGGGCTGAAAAGATCCCCCAATTTGATTATCCATTTTCTTTCCTTGTTATTTAAAATAGTATGCCATCCACTTTTGTGAGATCTGTCCCCTGTAACTTTATCAATAACTGTAAAGTGAAACAAAGCAGAAGGGTGCTTAAGTGTATCTTTATAAAGTGCACTGGAAGGTTTGTGGTTCCTCATGTTACTGATATGTTCAGAAATTCTGATACATAGTCGTTTAGATTTCTGGCCTGTATAAAAGGCTGAACAGTGACAGGAAGCCAAATAGACGACCCAATCCAAACCACAGTTGGCCAGAAACCTTATGGTTTGCCTGCTCAGAGATTTCTATCTAGGCAAACCAGAACAACCTTGTCTATCAGTTCTAGTTTGTTGGTGCCTAATGCTAAAAACAACAAAGCAAGCAAAGCTCAACTTTTTAAGAAGTGTTCTTCTCAGCAGTCCAGCTATGATAAAATGAGCAGATTTCTTCATCCGTTAAAAGAAGGAGAGACAGTGAGGATGCAAATGACAAAAGGCTTTGATTGAATTGGTCAAGTGAGAGGTATATGTGCTAAGCTGAGATCCTACTTAATGAAGACTGACGGTACAGAATACAGGAGATACTACAGGCATCTTCTTCCCATATCAGAAACGATATCACAGCATTGTACCTGTGATACAGACTCTAAATCTCAGAGCAACCCTGACAAAGTTCATACTGAAGAACATGTCTCGGTATCCATTCCCGTTCCTGATGATGTCCCAGATGTCCCCAAAGTTGAACATTCCTTGAAGACCGTCCCCATTGCTAGAGCCAATTCTGACTTTTATGTTACACGATCAGGTTGTATTTCCAGACCTAGTACAAAATGCACAGCAACCTGGACATGATTGTTTTATGTTTCTAATTTTGTATGATTGCATGCCAAAGAATTAGTTTTAGACAACTGCATGTCAAAAGATAATTTCTGTGTAAACTGCATGTCATTGAATACTGTTATTTAGTATATGATCTATTTCTCAAAGAGGGAGGAGGTAGAACAGTGCATGTGTATGTACCTTAAAGAAGTATTTCTAGATGTAGGCATGTGCATATAAATAGTGAGCACATGCAGGCAGAAGTGCCATTTTGAGAAAACAGCCAGAGTGTTAACATGTATCAGTGTAGTAGTCAGTCTTTTTATAAGTTTATTTAAGTTTAAGTTACAAAGCCTCATTCCTGATGTGTTTATAAAGCTGTTTGAACTGAACCCACAAATGTTTGTTTTATCCTGGCCAGACGAGCAAGTTTGTTACTGTACAGGACACTGCTAACCCACACAAACAATTTATAGCAGAAGAGAAAAAAATAGAAAACTGACTAATGAGCCATCTAGCCAATAAAATGACTACACTATGAGTCCTTTTATCTATTTCCGAACTCATACAGACCAAGCAAACACCTCCTGCCACAGGATGAATAAACTCAGTCCTCCTAAAGTAAAAAAATACAACAGAAGATGCATAAGTGCAATGCTACCTCAAACCACATAAACAATTAGCTGGAAATCCCTTGCTGAAAGCAATTTCAAGACAGTTTACAGTGGTAACAGTGAGAGGAAATGAGCTAGAGACAACATCTCTGAGCAGGAGACATTTAAAGCATAAAGCTCTCTCCAAATGACAGATCGTAGTAAACCCTGCACATAAGTTTCGGCCGATCTGAAGAGAGCTGCTACATTTGTGTTTTCATGCTGGAACTGATTTATCTGCCCTCTTCTGAATTTTTGAACCTGAATTTATGTTTGAACTTTTAAGGTCATTGATGCTCATGTCTGCCTTTAAATACTTTGGTGTAACTAAGTTCAAGTGTTTTGCTTCAGCAAGAAAGTTTTGCAGAACATTTACTGATGCTGGGAGATCATTCCTGTTTCAGTTTGAACTGCTATTGCCAGTTGACATACATATGTTTACTGCTTGCCATGATCATGTGACCACTGGCATTCCTTTGCTAGGAGGAAGATTGTTTTTTCAAGCTTTGGAAAGGATCATTTTCCTTTGAAGAATATTTGTTGAATGATAACTACTGGAGAGTTTTCTCAGGAAAACTGGTACTGGGACACTAATTCTGACTTGAATGATACTTACAAGTGCCGCATTGCCATGCCTGCTCATGTCCAGTTGCTGAGAGGACAGATGATTTTTTTTTCACTTTCAGTCCTGTAGTGAAATACTTGGACTTTGGCAGTCAGTGTTTACTTTTTTTGGCTTTAAACATTTTTTGGATTGCCATCACTTCATTTTTTTTTGGTTGGGCACTCAACAAGAGGTTCAATGACATTCCATTATGGTTCTATACTTTGTTTCATTGTAGCTGCAAATTGCTATATTGTCTCTGTGCTTCTTTTTAGAAACTTGACTTACTTTCTATTATTGATATTATTCAGTGGAGAATATGCTTAATGTCAATTTAATTAATTTGACTATTGGTTTTCTGGTTACATTACTTTACATTAGTTGGTTCACTTTTTATTAAGTGTTTAGAGAAAAGCACTATAATTAATATGAACTTGAATTTAAATGCTTTACTGTCCTATAGATTTGAAGAAAAGTGGACTTGATTTTCAGTCTTTGCCCTCTGTGATCACAGAAAAGGCATTTAAGGGAATGAAATGTTATGTACTCACCATAACTAGGCACCTGTGTTGTCTATTTTCATTCTTCCTCAATGAATGGGTTACAGATCCAATCCTTTGATCCAACTTGGTCACATACTATAGACTTGGATCCAACTCTCATCCTCCTCCCTCTAGTCACAATGCCCTAGTCCATTCCCAATACCTCAGATTGAGTTTGCTATCATAAAGTATTCATTAAGTGATGAAAAGAGGAAAAACAGACATTAGAGTAGGGCTGAATCTGGGAACTACAGGTTCCAAAGGTCCATTGGGTTACTCCAGGAAATGACAGAAATGGGGGAGGAGGGGGGAGTTGAAGAAGAATGAAAATGGACAACACAAATACCTAGTTATGGTGAGTACATAACTTTTCACTCTGGAGTTGTCCTCTTAATTCTTCTTCAACAAATGGGACAGAATCCCCTGCTACGTGAATCTCGGGTGGCCCTCATGGAAGGATATTCAAGAGAAGTGCTGAACCAAAGGCAGCTGTACTTCTGGAAATTAGGTCCAGTTTGTAATGAGTAACAAAGGTATGAGCATTGGGCCATATGGCTGCTGCGCAAATATCATCAATAGGCATTCTTGACCAAACAGATGACGTGGCCATGGCTCTTATAGAATGGGCTTTAGGCGTCCATGGTAGAGAAAGGTCCTATTGGGAATAAATCCAGGAAATGCAGTTGGTTATGCATTTGGCCAATGTGACTTTAGAGAGTGGAGAACCCAGCCGATGTGGGGAAAAGGAGACAAACAGTTGCTCTGTTTTTCTGAATTCCTTTGTTCTGTGTAAACAGAGATGTAATTGTCTATGCATATTTAGAAGGTGAAGCATGTGTTCTCCTTTGTTTGAAAATTTTGGAATGAAGACTGGCATATGAATGGTTTGGTTAATATCAGACTCAGAAGCCACTTTGGGTAAGAAAGAAGGGTTAGTTCACAAGGCAACCCTGTTATTATGAAAAACAATGTAAGAGGTGTTAGATGAAAGAGCCTAGATGTTTCAAAATCCTTTTAGTAGAATTAAAATCAAAACGAAAAATTGAAACCAAATCGCCCTGCTGGTCAACTCCTGCTATCCTTTTCCTTAGCAAAAAAATGGAATTATCTTCCTTACTCTATAAGGACCTGTGCAAACTTTGAAAACTTTAAATCTCAGTTACATTCCTACCTTTACTCTAACAGAAAATGCAACTGCATTCTCCCCACCTAGTCCTATAATTCTCTCGCCACCTCTAAACCCCTCTCCAGCTATGATCTGTAGGCTACCACACACACACATGTACATATTGTAAATATCAAATTTGTACCATGTACCTAAGAATTTATACCTGCTCTCTAACATGAAATGTTATGAACCTAAATGTAACTGCAAATTGTTCATTAATAATATTGTGTTTGTATCTAAAGGTAACATGTACCTAAGAAATTACACCTGCTCTCTAGCATGAAACATAATTGTAAATTGTTCTTCTTTTCTATATTGTATCTGTATCTAAACTTTGTAACATGGAGCTTTTCTCCCCGGGCATCCACTGAAAACGGGCTCCCTGAGCACAGTGGACATGCCCAGTCATCAAACTGGAAATAAATAAATAAATAATAGCCACTGAAAAAGCCATTTTCCAAGACAGATACTTTAAGTCAGTTTTTGCCGAAGGATCAAAGGGTTTTTGAGTCAGAAGTTGCAGTACTATTGCTAGATCCCAGGATGGTGATGGGTCTTTTACTGGCGGTCTAAGAAGAGTGGTACCTTTTAAGAATGCCTTACATAATTTGGAATAAGCCAAAGCATACTTTTTGTCCCCTGAATAAAAATTTGATATGGTTGCCAATTGCATTTTGATTGTGGAAAAACTGGCACCTTCTTTAAAGAGAGAGAAGCTAGAAAATCTAGTACAGCAGAGACAGGTGCAGTAAATGGGTCAGTGTTGTTTTTCACAGCCCAAAAAGAAAATCTTTTCCATTTACTCTTGTAAATCCTTTTGGTGGAGTCTTTCTGTGAGGATAACAGTATGGTCTGTACTGGGGAAGAAAACTTGGGCTAGCGGGCTATTAAGGGAACTGGAGAAACCATGCAATTAGCCTGAGGGCTGGGATATTGGGATGATTCATTTCTGAGGGATATGAAAGAAGATCTGGACTTGGGTCCAGTATACAGGGAGGGAGGATAACAAAGAGGAGACCGAAGGAAGAGGAACCATACCTGGCGAGGCCAAAAAGGGGCAAAGAGGATGACTGAGCTCTTTAATCGACTGGCTTTCTGTAAGAATTTAGGAATCAGTGGTACTGAGGGGATAGACGTATAGGAGACCAGAGGGGTCAAATGTGGACTATAGCACCTCTTGGTGACTCTTTCTGAGTTAGGATCAGGGCAAAGTAATTGGTGCATTTGTTACTGTGGGGGAGATGCTAAGAGATGGTTGGCCCCAATGGCAGAAATTTTTCTGTGTCACTGACTGATTGAGAGACCACTCGTGAGGCATCAGAATGAACCTGCTGAGTTTGTGTGCTATTATGTTGTTTTTCCCAGCATGTGCATTGCTACAGAAAAGTGGTTGGAGGAGATCACCCACTGCCACAACCTCATGGCTTCTCCATATAGGGGGTATGACCGATTTCCCCCTTGTTCATTGATGTACTGGACCACAGAAATGTTGTTGGTATGAATCACAATGGTCCCTACAGGGACAGCATCTTAGAATGCCTGCAACGCTAAAAGGACTGCTCTCATTTCCAGGACATTAATATGCAAATTGATCTCTTGGGGGAACAACGTACCTTGGACCATCCTTCCCAAAAAAATGCCCCCCACCCCAGTTGGGAGGCATCCATGGTCACTGTGGCCAACAGGGGAGTAAGAACAAAAGCCCCCACTCTCCTAACCAATCTGTCCTCCACTATCACCTCCAGACTAGAAAACTGCCATAATAACATTTCTAAATTTGCCACTAACTCCAAAAACTATACCCATCATTGCCTCACCCTACAATCTCTGAATTGGCTCAGACTCCCTAACTTCCTAGACTACCTCCAACTCACCACTGTTCATACACTCATATTTCTCCCAACAAAATGTCCTACCCTAACTAATCTCCTTCCCCCCTACATACCCAACAGAACACTAAGATCTGAACATCAGAATCTAATAGCTATCAACAAACCTAAATGTCTTGCTGGCCAACTTCTCCTCTCTTACTCACTTGGCAAAAAATGGAATTCCCTTCCATCTACTCTAAGATTTATACCAAACTCTGAAAACTTTAAAAGCCTGCTTTTTAAACACCTGTCCTCTAAGCAAAAATGTACCTGCCTTCACCCTACCTAATCCAAGCTAAACCTACTACTCCCAGTGTGTTCTCTCTATGCTCTCAACAACACCTATAACCACTCTGACTCAACTCAACCTTGTAAATATTGTAAATAACATCCATGTTTAATTGTGCGTAAGCTGAGTGTATTCACTATTTCTTTATTCTGTTTTCTCTTTCTACTCATGTTCATACATACATTGTTGTCAAACTCCATACATTAGAGTGCTCCTTAAATGAAATTGTTTAACCCTTAACTTCATTCTCTATGAACTCAAATGTGTTAATTGTAACTTTTTTGTATAATGTATCTTTTACACGTGTACCACTTGTATAGTAACTGTATTATGCAACTTGGAGCTTTTCTCCCCAGGCCTCTACTGAAAATGGGTCATTTCGGCCCAGTGGACTTCCCTGGTAATCAAACTGAAAATAAATAAAAGGCTGACTAAGATAAATGTCGTCTGACTGGACCTACCAGTAAACATGGCATTTGCATACCTGAGTAAGTCTGACTGGAAATTATTGGGGTTGTCGAAGAAAAGACCGTTAAACAGCTAGAGCCCATTGAAGGACATGCATAAAATAGCGTGTTAAGAGAACTAAAACTATGAATGCTGCCATGAAACTTAAAGTTTGAAGAATTAGTCTTATAAGAGAAGCAGCATGTGATAGAATTTGCTGAACCTGAGATATGAGTGTACATACATGGTAAGAAGGTAAAGAAGCAGTCTGGATTATTGTGTTCAGATGGGCACCAATAAACCCCAGGTCTGTACTAGTGTCGGTTTTGATTTGGCAGAGTTGATTGTTATACCTAGTGATTTACAAATCTGGAGCAAAGTGTCCCTGGACTGCTCTAACAGATGCATGGTTAGGGTGGTCAGAAGCCAGTCATCTAGATATGGAAAAACTTGGAAACCTTGTAGCCTCAGATGAGCTGCTACCACTGCATCACACTTAGTAAACACCCAGGGGGCTGTAGTGAGTTCAAAGGGCAGGACTCTGAACTGGTGGTGACTGGCTCCCAGCTGAAAGTGTAAGTGTCTCCGAGAGCACCTGTCTGTTTTGATGTGATAGTATGCATCCTGAAGATCTATAGAGCACATCCAATCATCCTTGTATAGAACAGGTAGAATGGACTGAACCATGACCATTCAGAACTTTCATTTCTTCACAGATTGGTTTAATTTGCTCAGATCCAAAATTGGTCTCAGGTCCCTCATCTTTTTTGGTATTAAAAAGAATCTTGAGTAAGTTCTGAATTCTATTTGTTCTGGTGGGACCTCTTGGATGACTGTTTTGTCTAGCAGCTTTTCAATTTTTTGTGCTGCAGCTTCCCTCTGACTGGGCAGAAGTTTAGGGAGCTTCTTTCTTTTGGAAGTTAGAATCTGGGAAAAGGGTAGAGGTGAGCAGTTAGGCAGTACTTCAGGAGTGCTGACAGGATCTATCCAGAAAGGAATCTTACGAACAATGATTTGTGGGCCTCCTTTGCTGCTCAGACGGCATCTTCCATTTGAACTCCCTCCTCTGCCTCATAAGTTGTCTCCGCATGAGTCCTGGAAATTTTCCTGGGATTAATGGAACCACATTTTCTTGCCACCTCTCTGATTCCTTGAAAAAGATTGTTGAGGGGTAGAAAATTTAATTCCTATGACAGACAGGGTCTTTCCTTCTTGTTCACTGCAGGTAAGTATTTCTTTTACAGAAGGGCCAAACAAGGATGTTCCATCAAAAGCAGCATTGATGAAAGAACACTTGAAAGGCTCTGCAAAGTCACATAGCTGCATCCAGAGATTTCTCCTTATGGCAATGCCTGAACTGGCCACCCATGAGGCACCCTCTGCTGCATGAGAGATTAAACTTATGGACGCATTGGAAGTAGACAAGAGAGTAGCCAGCCGAGAAAATGCTGTTTTAAAATCCTCTGCAGACAATGACCCTGAGACAAAGTTTTATAGTTCTTTGGTCAGATCTCTCTGTAGTTTTGTAAAGTATGCCAGGCAATTCAGAGACCTCACAGCGAAGGTCAATGAAGCAAATACACACTTTCCAAATTAGTCCAGCACCCTAGGCTCTCTGTTAGGCATGCAGAGGAGCTCTGCTGTACTAGCTCCTTTTTGGTGGCTGCTGCCACAGTCATTGCATTGACAGGGACTCCTTTGCTCCAGTGGGGTTTATCCTTTGGCAGGGCTAAACCCTGTCCAGGTGGCATGATATGGGTTCAACAGAATCCACCTCCTACCATGCACAGTGAGAGACTAGGTCAATAAGCTCATCAGCCAATGGAGTCACCCAAGATGTAGATGAGCCAGTACCAAAAGCCTCCAAAAATACTGACTCCTCAGAAGAATGATTATTGGTAGACCAATCACCTTTCTGCTTAAGGAGCTCTAAAATGTCTCCAAATGAGACATCATTAGGTGGTGATCTGAGGGATCCTTCCCCTTCCTTAAAATCAGTATTTTCAGTGAGAGTTCTCAAGGGGGAAACTGTGTGCTTCCTCTTGCATATTCTCTTTTGGTGCACCTCCTCAGGGGGATGTTCTGGGGAGGTGTCCGAAGAAAGTGGAAGTTCTTCAACGGGAACTGACTGAAAGCTAGGGGGAACTGGCTGTCCCTGTGGGGTAGGTCTGATGGAATCAGAGCTCTGAGCCATAGAGAGTTCAGGGGTAGGATCTGAGAGAGGATGAGAGACCAGATCCCTAGAATCAGACCCTTTCCACCAACTTGAAGGCAGAAGAACCCAGAGAAACCGTGGGCAGCTGCACCAAAGCCAAATGGTCCACAGCAGGCAGATCACAACTCTGACCCAATCTGTGTTTCAAGAAGTGAACTGGATCTGAGCTAACACTGAGGCTCCAAGGGGCAGGATGGATCCAACATCATCGTAGTAGACCCTAGCTACACAGATCTGATGCTGCTCTTTGTCTCCAGGACTCATCCCAATCCAAAAGCACAGGAGTAGAATTAGTCAAGGACATTGTCAGAGTCAAAAAAGTAATTTTCTTTGGATCTGACACTGGAACTCTTGGGACTGTCAGATCCTGGGGCTCCAAAACCAAAGGACAGATTGAAGAAGGACATAAAGTTGCATGGGCAGTGGCAGGAGCTCATGGATCCTGTGGTAGACAGAGCTGATGTAACCCCCATCTGGAGCTGAGCTCTAAGGAACTTTCATACTATCCTATACACATCCACTTCAGAAAGACTCCTGGGGGACCTGATGGAGAATGTAGTGGATTGAGGTCTGGAATGCTTTTTTAGGTGTCTGCATAAAAAAAGAGTGGAGCCAAGAGGAGATAGGATCCACCATAAACTCGGGTGAGCGAGTCCTTGGTGTGTACAATGTGCTAGGCATAGGATCTGACGGTTTTGGATACGTAGTGTTGGTAGGGCTAGAAGAGATGATAATAGAATCTGAGACTTAGGATTGGAAAGTTTTGGATCCATGGTTTGATATTTTGGATCCAACAAACTCAGACTGGAGGATTTCTGAATTTTATGTAGTGGCTCCAATGAAGTTTTTGTAGACTTCGGAGGTGACTGTTTCCTGTGCTCCAAGGGAGCTTCAGAAGATTTACTGGAGGTTTGAACACCTGAACAGGATGAAGAATCCCTTAAGGACAAGCTTGTTACACCTTTCAGCCATGACTCTAATGCTGCACAAATAGTGCAGTTTGTGTTTAAGTGAGCTGCTCCTAAGCAGTAAACACACTCCCTGTGGGCATCCGAGTTCAGAATTTTATGCCCACAGGAAGTGCATTTCTTCAAAGCTGTCAGCTAATCAAGCATGTCAGAACAAAATTAGAGAGAGAAACACTATAAAAGGAAGAAAGACATTTTTTAAAGAAAAATACCAGAAATGGCAATATAGAATCCCCTGTTCGAAAAGTGTAGGAAATAGAAGGGGATAAAAAGAAGAGTACCAGCAATGGTATATGAAGAAGAACTACTATCAGAATAGTAGCAAGGCCTGACACAGAAAACCGATAAAACTATGAGGGAGGCTGGAATATGTAGAGGTATGAAAGAATTAAAAGTGAAATAAATGTGTTCTAAATAGAAGGAGAAAAATGCACTTACATTTTAGAATACAATTAGAGAAATGCTGCAAGAGAGGATCTTATGTCCATGTGTGAGGGGGACAAACAAGGTCTGCAGTACTGGGGATGGACTTGGGCATTATGGGTAGAGGGAGGAGCTCGATAGTTGGATCCAAAGTCTATAGCACGAGGCTTAGTTGAATCTAAGGATTGGATCCGTAACCCATTCATTGAAGAAGAATGAAAAGGTCGATATCAGATGCAGATGTATTCCTGTCATAAGCATGTTGTGCACAGATTTATGTTAATACATTAGTTTAGTCAGTTTTTCTGGACACTGAATCACAAGAGACACAAAAAAGGTAGCCATTTGAATGTACTGAGCATGCTGTGTTACATTATTTTGCTTACATTGGCTTTCACATATCCATACTTAATTACTTACTGAAGCTACTTGTCAATCACACATAACACACTACTGATTCTCTCCTTCAAGCTTTGAGTGGAACTAACCTCTCACACCCAGGACTTGACCCTTTAATTTAATCATTTTAGTTGACAGCAACTGGTCCACGCATGATACCTCATATACCTCAGCTGTACACAAACACAACTACCAGCTTTACTCTACTGTAACCCATGGTTATTTGCCTGTCAGTCTACAATTTATTTATTTATTTTACATTTAACTGAACAAGAATAATTTTCAGCCATGACCCAGACAAGTGAACCTATACATAAGTGACTGTTTTCTGCCTAGCTGTACTTCATTTTCCAGGTCATATTCATACCCTTAAGTCTCCTAATGCATAATAAAAAGGTTGCTATCCTACAGTGCTACAGCCACCTCTGTTACATAAGTACCTAGCTCATAGTACTATCACCCACTGCAGTTCTAGGGCATAACTTCATTACCCTCCCCTCCTCTTGTAGTAATGGCCTTCGGTACCTTGTCTGGGTACAAACGTGGCAGTTTTTTAATCTAAGCATGAGAATAAGGCATGGTATGTACATACAGTAAGTAACACACACAAGGAGAAATGATAGAGATGAAGAAACCTAACCACCTAATGATGCAGAAATAGGGGGCCAGATTCCAAAAGACTTTCACACAGTGTAAGTGACTTACTCCAGTGTAAGCTTGCTGCTCCGATTCCAAAAGACTTGCTTTCAGTATAAGTGGCTTATTTCAGTTTAAGGCCTATCTATACTGCAGACTTACACCAGGCACCAGATTCTAAAAGACTTACTCTCAGTGTAAGTGACTTACTATGATATAATGCACTGGAGTAAGTCTTTTACACTGTGTGAAAGTCTTTTGGAATCTGGCCCACTATCTCTGCACCATCAGGCTGGCTAGGTTTCATCCTCTCTTTCATTGCTACAGTGTAGGTTAGTTACTGTATGTACATACCATGCCTTATTCTCACGCTTAGAATAAAAATCTGTCAGTCTTGTATCCAGACTTTTACAGAATAGCAATTTTAACAGAACATTCACTTTTTTAGTACTTTTTTCTTTTTTAACACCTTTATTGAATTATCATTTGTGACATAAGCAAACTTGCATTTATATAAAAGAAAACGGTACTTACGTATTATCGCAACCAGATTTTTGCTGTTGCGGTAATACACTTGCTGGCCTGAAAAAGTAGTGTGGGAGTTAGCATTTTCTTTTATGTTACGTCTTTAGTGGATACAAGTTAGTTTGTCCTAAATTTCGTAGGTTAAACAAGTGTGAAAATTGAATTCCTGTTATGCGTGCTTTACAATTGGTTGGACTGCTGTTGTACTACAGAATAGAAAAATGCAGAGATCTGTAAATGCTTGGTTGGACTACTGTCGTACTGCAGAAAGGATTATTGTATGTGTTAGGAAATCATTTTCAAAAGATAAAAAAACGGACACCTGGAAATGTTTTTGGTAAATTGTTCATTTATTTTTTTAAACATTAAATCATACCTTAAAGTACTATAAAAACTATAATGTATGAAACTGTATGAACAGACTTCCAGAGTTAGAGATATAACATAGGCTGAAAGTAGTGTTATTACATTATGATGACAGGTGGTACTACGCTAGTCATGTACTGAGAAGTTGACAGTAGTGTCAGTAAATGGCATACCCTAACTGAAAGATTCATTTCTCAAATGGTACAGTGATATTCCTATCTAAACTAAGTGTTTTGTGAAAAAAAGTTGCCTGTGTCATTTGGTATGTATTACTGGTTCCATTAACACATCGGGAAGTATATTACCGCAACCGCGAAAATCTGGTTGCGATAATATGTAAGTACCAAGAAAACAAACTATGTTAACATGTTCACAGTGACAAACATTATATATCACATATATTCTTCTGTACAATATAATCAATTCAGCATTAGATAAATTGGTTAATTCCTATCCTCCCTCAAACCCCCCTCCCAAACATTTTTTTGCATGTATTGTTCACACAATTTCCATTTTTCTGTGTAATTTGCTTCTTTTCTAAAGATCCCATTCTAGTTCTTTTATCCCTGTTACAATATTCACTACTTCAAATATGGTTGATTTAAACATTTATTTCCACTTTCTACTAACTGCTTTTTTGACAACCACCAGAATTAAACTTAACAAGGCCTTATTGTGTCTAGGCAATTCAGATCCTGTGTCCTAGCTCAAAAATATTTTCCTTAGTTACACCGATTTGCTCTCACAGCATTTCTGGCACAGTACTCTATAGGGTATTTTTAAAGTCTGTCAACTCATTACATTCCCATAACATATGTTCCCAGTTACCTGTTTCTTCCCCATCACACCACCAGTATTTGCCATCTACCTGAGGAAAAATTCTTTGGAGTCTGCTTGGGGTATAAAAATACCTATGTAAACACTTTCAAGCAAAAATTCAGAATCTTCTAGACTTTGTTGCATACTTGGGAGCCATGCATATAGCCTCTCATTGTTTCTTTGTGAACTGCTTATCCAGTATCTGTTCCCAATCCTTTCTAACCTCATTTGATTGATTCCTGTAGTTTTCATGCAAAATTTTATATGCCCTACTAATTATCCCCTTTTTAACAGCAGTATCTGTTGTAGATTTAACTCAAAACTCTGGGAGTGCAGGAAATTCACTTAGGATTCTCCTATCCCTTTCTCTTTTCCTATATTCTGATATCAATCCCTGATAGGGAAGGCAGTCTCTAGCCTGCAGTCCAAATGTCTTCTTGGCCTCTTCCTATCCTATTACCTTTCCCTCTCTAATTATTTGCTCCCAGTACCTTGGTTCATTTACCAGTTTCCTCCAGTAAATTCCATTCCTGTCTTCCCTATTCTCTGTACCCCTAATTGCAGACAGTCCTATCTGCAGAATCTCATTTCTCCATTCCTGCCTTGGCTTAGTTCTTAGAATAGTTTCTGCTACTTTATGAATATAATATTCTGTATGACTGTTGTTATCCTTCTCAAGGATCTGCATTCAAAATCTCATTCTTGTAATATTGTTTTGTTATATTTTTATTATCCTACTGTGTTCACAGTTCGTATAGAGTTTGACAGTTAATGATCCTGTGACCCTGTAAAACTATGGCAGCTTACAATGGAAAGATATAGGCAAGTTGCTGCCACCCCTTCCAATAACATACTAGTTGGTGTCCGATTCTGTTTTCTCCACATTTTGTGACACAACAGTGTTTGCATGGCTTGTTTAGCATGGTCTTGTATGATCACTTTGCACATTCTACACTATTTTTTTTTTTGGAAAACTGTACTGTAGTTCACTGCACCTTCCCTGGACAAAAATCTTCAATAAAAAAATGATTGAAAGAGAGACTGCCATTTTAAATTTATATTCATTAAAATATAAACACATGAGTGCATGTATGATTGTGGCAGAGAAATCAAAGTCTGATATGTAACTTATGCGAATGCTTGGGCTTGGTTTTAAACTTTGTGTTTCTAAAGTATAGTCAAATAATCCACTTGTGCTGTACGGACAAGCTAAAAAAGCTAAAACATGCATGTCTACAGTTAATGGGGTTTGGCTTTATTTTCCTGCCTGTACCCATAAAGAGTTAAAAAGTAAAAACTAATGGGTATTCAGAGGACATGTAGCTGAAATACTGGTAAATCCTTAAGGGGTCATTTACATATATATCATGGACGTTCTAACGTTTAAAGTATTTCACAGTGAAGACTCCGGCTTGGATGGGGTCTTACTTGCAGTTTTTATCTGTGTAACCTTTTTACTCTTTGATTTGGAAGAATTTTGTCAGCAAATATAATATAAGGTTGAGTTTCACTTAAGATGAGAACAGTAATTAGAAAACTGGATCATAACATATTTTCACAAAATTACTGCAAGTCCATCAATCTCACTGACTGCATAAAAAGGCTAAAAGTTAGGAAACTTAAAAATATATATATTTTGAAAATGTATGGACAACCTGAGATATCCAAAAGAGTTTTTAGTATAATTAAAGCCAGAAAAGCAATCATAAACTGTATGTATATATATATATATATATATATATATATATATATATATATATGGTAATTGTTGCTTAACTTCTTTTATTTAATGCTCAGTCAGACATTTACTTCATTCTTCCTAACTGCAGTGAACACTACCTCCCCCCACCCACCCTAACACTGTAGCATATAATGTAATACAGTATTACTATATACATCCCTCCCCATAGCCATGAACCCCATTTTTTTCTCTAACAGTCTTTTTTGTTGACATGGACCTTTCAGGAAAAATGAACCACTGTGGAAAGTTTTATATTAACTGTGTTTGACAATTTCAGGTCATCAACTACTGTTAACCTTTTTTTTTCAAGAGAATGTAGGCTGAGATGGCACAACAAGCTCTGTGAATGATTCATACAGATCTTGGATATGACAATTCTTAAAATTTGCTATGATGTTGGTTTGTGGCTAAGCATCCTAGCATTTTTTTCATCAGCTGCTTAAACATTGAAGCACATCTGAATGATTGACTAAAGGCTGTCCACATCACTTGTACCAAAGCTGCTCCTTGACTCCCCTGAGACTAAATTTATCACCTTAGCAACACATTCAGCTCTTGCTGCTTCATCACCTTAGCAACACATTCATCTTTTGCTGTGTCATATCTGTGACTGCCTCATCTTCCTAACAAAAATGCAATCTGCAACTAGAAATCCTCTTTAGAGCTACAACAAAATGAATAATAATATACCAATAATAATAAACAACTGACAGTGCATTTTTCTTTTAATGAGAAATTAATTCAAATCTCTTCTTGTTTTATTTAAAACTGAAGTCTGCAAAATTCTGTTGCATTTTTAAGTGCATTGATACTGCATTCTCTCACTACATAACAAGAGCTGCAGTATCTGGTGTACAATCAACTGTGTGTACAAAGCACTATTTGGAAATTCTGAAAAATTGTTACACCTTAAAAGGAACTCTTATAGTGCATGGCAGGTGTAATATTCATGCGATTTTTTTCAGTAGAAATTATTTTACAAAAACATATAAAAGGACCGACTTTAAAGTATTTTCTTCAAAGATAACAGGGCATAAAGCTAGGTTTAAATATTTACTTCATTTGGATAATGATTTAAAAGAAAGCACCCCCCCCCCCCAATCCAGATTTCCCCTATCTGTGGTCTTACCAAGTACTGCATTTTTCTGGTCACTGTTTCTCTGAATGTAAAATTCATTAGCCTACTCAACACTTACACATCAAAGTGACCTTATTATACATTGCTACTTTTATCCTGTGAATAATCTTGAACATTTTAAATCACAAGACCAAGCAAAAATACTGTCGGATAATAAGAAAAGTCATATTAGTCTACATCCTTGCATTTTTATTAGCATTAATTCCCTAGCAATGTTTGGCTACTATTTCAAGTGCTTGTAGCATTCGGAACACAAGGAATTAGAAGTAAACCAATATTCTTGAAACAAAATGATGTTAAAACTATATATTGCATATGTTTAGTTCTGCTAAGTAAAGAGTCAAGGAGACCAGCAAATTATGTGAGTGATTTTAAAAGGAGGAACGTAAACATGCAGAATATGATTTAACCAGAAATAGTGAGTCCTCACACCTTAATAAATGATGCTAGTGTGGCCCTTAAGATCAGAAACAGTAAGCCTCAACAGAAATGCTGGTCACTGAATATTTTTTAAAAATGTGCTGTTGCAAAATAAACCTTTCACCTTTTTGACTTCTAGGAGAGATCGACTGTTAAAGTTCCCATGAGGAAGGGTGGAACAGAATACTAAGCTGTGACTGGCTATTCTGCACAAGGAGGTGGAGAAGCTAGAGAAAAAATAGTTTACCAGAGGGAAAATAAGCAGCGCACTTAAAACTTAACGAATCAGAAAGCACACAGGCTGGACTGTAATACAATATTAAGATAATAAATATTGATTTTTGTCTACTCTGTAGTGCTTATTTATTTGAAAATTATGTTGCTTCAAGGAAACAAGCAATTGGACTAAATAAAGATTCTGAGCACAGGAATTATGCCTCTAATAGTGTAAACATTACTCCAAGGGCTTCCTATAGTTAAAACTTGTTATTCAGAGCTAAAGTGCTGTGTTATTTGAGAGCTATTTCAATAAAAAAAAACATTAGGAAAATGACAAGCAAATATATTAATTTAAGCAACAAAGTTTAAACACTGAATTTCTGTACAATATAAATATTCTTAATGCTCAGGGGCTCTCTTTCTAGTAATATGTATGTATTCTTATGACTTTAACTTCAAGAAGTACATGGATAATTTCCAAACACTGCCACTTTTCATTACCAAATACAAGTTTCATTCTTTGCAAATAAATACGTATATAAATTTCTAAATTAAACAATGATCACAAAGAGGATGCACAGTAAATGTATGGAAAGTAGCTATAGGAAAGAAATGCAGCTCTGAAAAAATCTCAAACTTTGGGTAAATATTTTCATTTCTTCCAGAGTATAATCATTTGAAATTATGGAATATTACAAAGCTTTCCAAGGGAAAAGGTGACCTTGAATGTATTGCATAGGTATGAAAGAATTGCCAGTATTAAAGGCTGAGCCAGAGCTCTGCATCAAGCATGTGTGTGTGTGTGTGTGTGTGTGTGTGTGTGTGTGTGTGTGTGTGTGTGTGTGTGTGTGCCTGCTCAAGTACATGCATGTGTGTTTCCTAAAGAACCTTAGCAATGCCTTTGATGTGTAGCATTTGTAATTAGAAAAAAGCAAACATCTGAACAATGCAAATCTAAATTTAAGTCTAATTTGTAGAAGGTGGAAATAAAGTGCAAAAATAGTAGAGGTGTCATCTGAAACTATATTAAATCTATTCACAGAGACATTCCAGCTGCGCTTGATGCATACTAAATGACTCCAGGGAAGATATATATATATATATTCTCAGAGACAGTAAACAGATTGTAAAAGATAAGTCCCTGTGGTTCTCTTGCACTAACAAACACAGGAGGGCATAACTAATGTTTAAAGAGAAGTACATTCACTGGCCAAAGAGCAAGACATAGTAAGCTGTTGACGATCTGGAGAACAGGTTTGGACACAGCTGTCTCTCAATTTCTCAAATTAATCCAACTAGTTTTGAGACTGGTGTATACCTTTATCGTATAATACAATGTATGAACACAGTATTTTGTATCACACAGCAAAATATACCTGACACACAGAGGCAGGAAATGCACCAGCAAAAACAAGAAGTGGATGATGGCCTGGATTACTCGTAGCAGATGACATAAATTCAGGTAAGCAGTGTTGAAAGGCATGCGGGTGGGCTACGGGTACAGTGATGATGAGGATGCTGTATGCCTAAATCAGAAAAGGGATCTTTGATCATAATTTCTGTTGACCTTACTTCATTGCAACAATATAATAAGAGAGCAGGTTGGATGAGCTGGGATTCTGGGATACACAGGCTGGGAGATCATCAGCTAGGAAACCAAGGTCATAATGCTACTGTACAGGACACTAGAGAGACAGAGAGAGATATGCCCTAATGCATTGTGTAATTCAAAATACTCTAATTATATAAGGAATTCGGCATGATACAGAAGATTCAGAGGAAGGTAACAGATCTGACAGGAAGGGTTCATCACAAGTAACGTGGATAGATTTTTGATGCCCCAGCACTGGCCCAGTAATCAAGAACCCTCATGCCTCACAACTGGCAACAGTGGGGAATGTACACTCTGGGAGAATGACAAGTACATACACAGTAAAGTGCAATTTCCCTTAAGAGCACAGAGACCACAGTCAGTCTGGGGTTGATTTCTCCCTCTTTCTCCATATACCCAATAAGACTCCCCACTGGCACAGCTCTGGGGTTGAGATCTCAGCTGAGTGGCCAAACCAAGACCTCCAGCACCCTCTCTGTTCAGCCAGTGCTTTGTGTCCCTGCCAAAGCAGCTGACACACACATAATTTGGGGTTTGATTTACACACATACATACACACACACACACACACACACACACACACACACACACACACACACACACACACACCAGGGAAAGTCTGGCACAGGTTTACTAGCTATGCCCCCTTCTACCCAGACTAAGTTTCCATTGCCACCAACCACTACTTACCAGCTACTTTAAGGCTCTTAGCAAAGGGTGGCCAATCCTACTATGCAATGTTACTATTAATCCAAATTGTAGTTTGACCAAGAGCAAGGCTATTAGGAGTGGCCTGCACAATGTCACCAAACAGATATGCAAGTACCCTAAGAGCTTAAATACGTCTCACAAGCATCAGCCCCAAACATAGGTTGAAATATATTTAATAATGAATAATAAAAGAACAAGAAAGTGCTCAACAAATCATCACAGTAACTTCAGTGTTAAAAATCACAGGAAATATTTAAAACAACATTGCAGGATAGTCTCAAATAAATACAGAAAACATATAAACTAATATTTACTATATTCCTTACTGAATCTAAATTAAATTACTGTACCATAGTTAACTTACTTACAGCAAAGCAAGTGTAGCTGTTGTGAGTGGATGTTTCCAGGTCAAAGACAAAATACAAAATGTACAGTCACTCTCTCAGAGAGTTCTTAAATTAATATCATATATTACTGCTGGGATACGTGCAGCATGACATCACTTTTTGTCACTTGACCTCAGTTCCCAGGCTCATCAACCATTGCTAGAAACTGCTAGCATTTATCATCTCCCTGTGAAAATAATTAGCCTTCAGATGTCTGCAACTGCTGGAAGACATAAAACAATAAAACACGAAACAATGCAGAAGGCTCCCTAGTTTTAGACATCCTGTCTCATTGCTGCATTGAAACCATCTATTTTATTATGTGGTTATAAAACAATTTAATTTCAACTATTTTACTGAAGTTTTGCAAGTGAACCTTCTATGTGCCAGTTCCCACTGTTAAAACATATACATTTACACAATTACAGTAGTTTATATACATTTCTGTTCTTTTCCAGTAAGGAACACTGTGGATACATCTTTAAGCTCAGTATTGTACAAACTCTTTTCACACACTCTACTGTACCAACAGTTTGATATACACATAACATACAGTTCTAACACATTTGTAACACAAGCATATAAATCATGTTGACATTCACAGCTGACATATAATCATTTACAAAATTCTAGACATCTGTGCTGGCAGTATCTCCGTTTGTCACACTTCTATATAAATCATATTAATATTCACAAATGACAAATAATTATTTACAAAATTCCAGATAGCTAGGCTGACTATATTTCCTTTTGTAACAAGATTAAAAAAAATCTAACATATATGATAATTGTTAGAATGGGAGATATGGAGCATGAAAGAAATATGCAAGCACCTTGCAGAGAGCACCATGGATAGATACTTCAAGACTAGAGTGCATGAAATAAAGCTGGAGAAAGGGCATGTCAGTTGACTTGAGCTAAAACAAATTATTACAGAATAGCTGGAGGATGTGTGAAATACCCTGAGATGCATTCATTTTATCAACCTTGCTTTTGTCAAAGATACATTTTGAACCATTTTGTCAAACTATGTATGTTCAAATGCTGCTTCATTGGTGGCTGAACTGTGTGTTTGAAAAGGTGCTTGTGTGTGCAGCTAATAATATTCACTTACACTGCAAACATGCAATGTCAGGATTTAGGGTTAGGGTCAAGAGGGAAGAAAACAGTTTAGGTTTAGAAAGCAGAAATGGAGCATTAGGGTTTGGGAGTGATTGCAAAGTTTAGGTTTAGTGAGTGGGGAGTGTCTTAGGGTTAGCAAATGGAAGGGGAATTTTAGGGTTACCAAGTGACAGGGGAATTTAGGTTAGGGAATAGGAGGGGAGTCAGGGCTAGGGAGTGTTTGGAGAATTTAGGTTTAGGAAATAGAAGGAAAGTCTTTGAGTTACATAGTGATTGGGGAAATTAGGCTTAGGTGGCACTAGGGGGAGTTTTAGATCAGAGTCAGAGTTCTGGGAAGGCTTTTTAACAGTATTGGGTTTTGGTAGGGTTATATAAATTGAGAGGTTCGGAGTAGCTGGAGAGGTTTTAGTAGTTTTCAACTGAATGGGATTGGATGAAATGTTCATTGATGTTAGTGGTTTCTGTTTTAATATATACAGCTGGATACTCTACTACAGCAATTCAAAGAAATCTAACTATTCTTCAGATCTCAGAGAGCATGTTTTAGGTATAAGGGAACTCTGCAAGTTAGGGCAAGATGAAACATGTCATGTTTGTACAAAATATAATTATGTTAATCTCAAAAGGCAGACAGATTACTGATTTTATTCACAAACAATGTCTGCACATATATCGGAATATAAATATGAATATCTAGCAGTACTAAAGGTAAGGAGCAACATAATGCTGCTTTACTGCACAAAGGGTTGACGTGTTTTTGAATTTTCATGCATTGTTCTGGAGTCCTCATTTTTAGAAGGGGAGAGAAACAGGATACAGACCAAAATAAATAGGTTTAAAGATAAAGGATGAGAAGTGAAGGGTTCATAGCAAAACATTTAAAAAACTCTCTCCACAAAGTCCAAGAGAGTGACATCTTTCAGAAAACATGTCCTACCAGTGGATGCACTTCAGAAATACAGCACAAGTAGTTAACTGACAGCATAACAGTCACACAGAAAATGCTGAATAGCTGTAGGAATCACCCTTAAAAGGTAAAGGATCTCTCAAAGTCCCAGACGGCTAATCTAAGCAACTAAACTCCTTAGTTACTGTATGTGCACAGTACATCTAATGTGGTTTGCCTGTATTTGTACCCCTTGGTGTCCTTCACTTCCCATATAAAGAGGGCGTCAACTGTTTCAAAACACCTTTATATGTTGTTAAAAGATTTAAATAAATATGAGTATATGCACATTTAAGACATGGTCTATCATGTATTAATCCATACTCAGATAATTATGTTTTTATAAGCTCTAACCATCCCTGGCATTTTATAACTTGAGATAAACTAGTTCAATTAGATATATAATGTTCCCCAGTAGAGGTAGACTCCTCTTTGTCATGGCTATCCCCACTGATGTCTGGGTTAGTCCTTCCAATATGATTACCAGCACCAAGAGAAAGTATTCTGTCCTAAGTAGTGAATACTTCTTAGCCATTTGTAACTATTCCACTACATGAAAAAGGATACATTAGACCTAGTTCAAGGTTCTGCAAGGACAATGCATCACTGGGTATTTTTCAGCTATGCAGGGAAGTAGACTTACTCAGATCTCTGTATTTTGTTAGCAGGATGTACAGTGCGGCTGTGTCAGAATTAAGTACACTTACTGTGTCTTCTAGTTCATTAGTAACTTTGAGGTATATACATGCATGATTCAGTAGTCTCCATCCAGGATCAATCCTACTTCAGGCAACTCATGTTGAGTGCCAGAAATTGGGCATATCAAATACACTGTCCCTCTATCACATCTGATGAATGCTCTCTTCAGAGAGGGAGAGTGTGTATTTAGTAGTGGTTCTATATATATATAAATATATATATATATATATATATATATATATATATATATATATATATATATATATATATATGTATGTCCACTTCTAAATCTTGAAAGCTCATAATCTCGAAATTCAAAATACTGAGTCCAAAATCTTGAAAGTTCAAAAG